>NC_080571.1:137643171-137868982 GCF_030247185.1 Malaya genurostris | reverse complement strand
TGCCAACGTCACTCTTTCCTCTGTGACAAGACGAAACCAAACTAACGTCTTCAGGTAGCAACAGCAAAATTTCAATTCTCATTCTTTCAACGATGTATTGGAAATATGTGACGCTTGGCTATGAAAAGTGACTAAAATATGGCAAATCGAAGTAATTACATCCCAGAACTTCTTTGGAAACCAAAACTACTCCAAATACGAGCAGCAACAGTTAAAACTTATTGTGAAACCTTTTTCTGTCGTTTTGAATTCTCACAGCTTTGGTTGAATATCGACAATGCATGCTATGGGATTTTCAATGAAAACTGCAAATGACTTGAAGGGCAAATGAAAGAAAATACGCAATTTTGGAACTACTGTCCCGCTTATGTCATTGCAAGCGAAGCTGAGAGTGACAGTAATTTCTTGTCATTTTCGTCTTTACTTATATATATATATATATATATATATATATATATATATATATATATATATATATATATATATATATATATATATATATGTATATATATATATATATATGTATATATATATATATATATATATATATATATATATATATATATATATATATATATATATATATATATATATATATATATATAATATATATATATATATATATATATATATATATATATATATATATATATATATATATATATATATATATATATATATATATATATATATATATATATATATATATATATATATATATATATATATATATATATATATATATATATATATATATATATATATATATATATATATATATATATATATATATATATATATATAGTTACAATGATCCCGTCCATAATAACTGCTGACCCAACAGAACTTCATTAGTAACATCACCAGAAACACACGGGTGCCTACAGCAAGAAACGCTGACTAGACAGATCGACCATAGCAACGACGAGCGACGATCCCTGGAAGAAGAACGGAAGTCCACCGCCACATCAGCAGGATATCGATGAGACGCGTGCATCAGCAGAATAGGTTAGCGCAGGTAAAGCCATGATCGGGCTTAGGAGAGTCAGTTAATTGATTTCAGTTGAGGAGTACAGTTCGTGTACGGGTAGAAGTAAGACGTTTGTAATTAGTTAAGAGTTAATGTGAATAAAAATATATTTTGTTTTGAAACCCACGAGCCACGACTCGTTAATGGCGCAGCCGTTCGGAGTTTAGTGAAAAGCGAAAGTGGACAACAGTGCTAAAGAAGAAATTATTATTATAGTAACATTTTTTACCCACGCCCTTAAGAGACACTACAAGGTAGATCTCTCAGGAACCAAATCGTGAGTACTAAAATCGTATTATAGTAACATTTTTTACCCACGCCCTTAAGAGACACTACAAGATAGATCTCTCAAGAAGTGTTCACGAGAAAACTTCCTCCCGTTTATTCGCGAACAAACGCTTTGTGATAACTCAAGAGGTGTCATACAGCAACCGAATACCGCACTACAAGATAGACGGTTCTCGGTAAAATTAATTCGAACCACTACAAGATAGAGTTCGTTTTTCCATTTATTACACAAACTAACGTGACAAGGCAAATTTGGTAAACTTCATGCCAAAAGTTAAAGCTTTAAGTAAGACACGAAAACTACTCGGACTGTTGGAAGACGCATCCAGCTCCGATTCGGACAACAGTGAAAAATCCAACGAATACTCCCACGTACCAGTTGATAATTTATCACTGACAGTCGAAAGTCTCAGCATGAACGAGCAAAATCAAACCCAAATAAACCATTTAGAAGTTTTTGCCCAGCAAATGCAAAGCATAATGCAGGCAATAAACGACCTCACCGCGAAACAAAACATGTACGATATACACTTAAATAACAGCGCATCGACCAGCCAAGGCACCGTCGCCAGTAATACGAGAATAGCGTCAGGTGATCCGTTTAGAATACCTGACCCTATCAAAATGCTGCCAACATTCAACGGCAACAAAAAGCAGTTGAATTGGTGGTTGGAAACTGCTGAAAAAACACTTAACAATTACGAACTTCTGGTTTCTCCAGAAATTTTCCAAATTTATCTAACTGCGGTTAATAACAAAATTGAAGGACACGCCAAAGACGTACTATGTACCAATGGCAACCCGAACACATTTCAAGGCATAAAAGAAGTACTTATTTCAGCGCTAGGAGACAAACAAGACTTGTCTACCTATAATTGCCAACTTTGGCACAACAAAATGGATGGTAGTATAACCAAACACTACCATCGAACAAAACAACTAGTTCAAAATATAAAATCACTTGCTAAGCAGAAAGTTAAATACAATGATCATTGGGATGCCATTAATGAATTCATAGACGAATATAGTCTAGCAGCATACGTTAGCGGACTTCAGAAACCCTATTTCGGATACGTTCAGGCAGCAGAACCAAAAAACATCGAAAACGCATACGCTTTCCTGTGCAAATTTTCATCTAATGAGTCCAACAGAAATTTGACCCAGAATCCGTCTTCACAGTCTACATACAAATCAGAATCTCATTTCTCACGAAAACCCAGGCAAGAAAACGAACAAACACAACCAAAACCTTATTATTCAAAGCAACCCAACCAAAGCCAACAGCCTAAATTAGAAAACGCGGTCGAACCAATGGACACAAAATCAACGAACTCGAGGCTGACTTTGAACAAGCGCACTATCCACAATAACGAAATTTGTACAGACCCAGATGCAGAAGACACCTCATTAGAATCAGAATCCGACTCAGATCCTGAAATCGACACAAATTTTCAACTAGTTACGCTAGAACACAAACGACTTGAATTTTCTCCCTTATTTAGAATGCTTCAATAAAGAAAACAAAGAAAAAATTAGGTTGCTCATTGACACGGGAGCAAATAAAAACCTCATCAAACCAGGCCTTCTCAAAAACTGTAGAGAAACTTCTGAAACAAAAATTGAAAACATTACAGGTCACCATCGCGTCAATAAGAAAGGTAAATACAATTTTCTTGGACTAGGTTTCCCCGCCCAAACGTACTACGAATTAAAATTCCACGATTTCTTTGACGGATTACTAGGATCCGAGTTCCTTGCCAAAACGAAATCGCAAATTAATTACCATAAAGGTACTATAACGATTTCAGGCGTTGAAACATTATTTAAGAAATTCTACAGAAACAAAATTCAAAACCACAACCACATCATTACCCTACTTACCGACAACAACGGAGATTGGTTCGTACCAAATTTTTCCAAATTATCTGACAGTATAACTATATGCCCAGGCCTTTATAAAGCTAGAAACCACAAAACAACTGTTCTAATAACAACGAACAGCAAAACAACCCCTGATTTCGGAGCCGAAAAGTTGAAACTCCTTGTGAATAATTTCGAAACATTAAGCTCAATTCCTACAACCGAACACGAAGAGCTCACCATCGACACAATCGATGGTCTCATCAGAACAAATCATCTATCCAAATTCGAGAGAGAACAACTCACTCAACTGATCCTAAGACACCAACGAACCTTGTTGAAATTTAATGAAAAACTAACATCCACAACCGCAATCAAACACAGAATTCTAACTCATAATAATCAACCAGTGTACACCAAATCATACAGGTATCCACATGCTCTCAAAAACGATGTAGAAGAACAGATTAAAGAATTATTAGACCACGGCATAATCCAACATAGTATCAGCCCATACTCCTCTCCCGTTTGGGTCGTCCCAAAGAAAATGGACGCATCAGGAAAGCGAAAAATTAGAGTTGTAATCGACTATCGCAAACTCAATGAGAAAACGATAGACGACAAATTTCCGATCCCGCAAATCGAAGAAATATTGGACAATCTCGGCAAATCGACATACTTCACAACGCTCGATTTGAAATCAGGCTTCCACCAAATCGAAATGGATCCTGATCATATGGAAAAAACGGCATTCTCAACAGCACAGGGTCACTTTGAATTTACCCAAATGCCGTTTGGACTTAAGAATGCCCCCGCTACCTTTCAACGGGTGATGAACAATGTACTATCTGGGTATATTGGAGTTATTTGTTACGTATACCTTGACGATATTATTGTCATAGGATACAACCTTCAGAATCACCTTGAAAATGTATCTAAAGTATTAACTCGCCTTTCTGAATTTAACCTGAAGATTCAGTTAGATAAGTGCGAATTTCTTAAAAGAGAAACAGAATTTCTTGGGCATATCATCACACCCGAAGGAATCAAACCTAACCCAGAAAAAGTAAAAAAAATTCAAGAATGGCAAATCCCAAGGAATCAAAAGGAAATAAAACAATTCCTTGGACTGACTGGATACTATAGGAGATTTATCAAAGACTACTCTAAAATAACGAAACCACTTTCTAAGTGTCTAAAAACAAGTGTCTAAAAACATCGAAAACACGGAATATCAAGAAGCATTCAAAAACTTAAAAGAAATTATCACTTCAGACCAAATTTTAACATATCCCGATTTCAAATTACCATTTATCCTGACCACGGACGCAAGTAACTATGCGCTTGGTTCTGTATTATCACAAATACAAGACAAAGTAGAAAAACCAATTGCTTTCGCTAGCAGGACATTGAATAAAACTGAAATTAATTATTCAACAACCGAAAAGGAAGCACTTGCAATAATGTGGGCAGTCGATAAATTTAAACCTTACCTACACGGAAATAAATTCAAACTGGTAACAGATCATAAACCGCTAACATTATCAAAAAAAAAAAAAAAAAAAAAAAAAAGAACAAGAAAGGATACCCTCTAAGTCAAATTAACCCAACTTATAATCATTTCATTTGCTCTTCTAATTCTAGCCACAAGACAAGACCAGGAAGCGAAAAATAACCAGCTACTAGTATCAATAATTAATAACAAACGAAAACCAAAAACACGAACTGAGACAGAATAAGAAAAATGATAGACAGAAAATTAACATTTTGTTCCTTAATCAGCACGATTGTATATTGTCAGAACCTAGAAATTTCAAATTTAAACGACCAACCAATCTTGACACTTATTACAGGAAAGTGCATAATACAAACAGATACTATAAATATAATACATCCAATCAATATAACAGATTTGGAAAGTACCATAAATCTCTTGTCTAATCTAATTTATTCAAAGTCTGATAATTACTTAAGCCAAATAGCAAAACACAAAATTAGAGAACTTCATTCAAATTTCTTAGAAATTATGCCTAGGAATCGCAGAGTTAGAAGTCTCGAATCGATCGGAACAATATGGAAGCGGATAGGTGGAAGTCCAGACGCAACGGACCTAAGAATTATCAACCAAACCATGAACGAGCTGATAAGCAGTAACAACCAACAGTATAAAGTGAATGAGCAACTCGGAAACCGCCTCAAAGCAGTTACAAAAGCCATTAAAGAGGTGACGGAGAACAAAGCAGCAAACAAACTCGTATTAAATGAGATAGACACCATCGTCACGATAATGAAAATAGACATCATCAATAAACTTTTAGAAGACATTTCAGACGCCGTCATACTATCCAAAATCTCGTTAACCAACAACAAAATTCTTTCATGGAATGAAATATCAATTGTTAAATCTATCCTTGATGATCAAGGCATAAGAACAGAGCTTCCAGATGAGGCGCTCAGTTTGGTAAAACCAATAATAGCCGTCAACGATGAAACACTATTGTACATCGTACGAATCCCACAAGTTAGTCAAGAAGAAGCATCAATAGTACGTATAATTCCATTACCCACGAAACAACAGATAATTACTCAGTACCCAAATTATCTGATAAAAACGAGAAAAACCTTATACTTGACGACAAAACCAGATGAATACATCCAACAAAAAACATTCATTAACCAGTTCTCCGACAGTTGTATACAACCCCTAATAGAAGGACGACGCGGTAAATGCATAACGAAAGAATCACCCCAAACTAAGACACAATTTTTAACAGACGATCTGCTACTCATAAGCAATGCTAAAAATGATCTGTTGCAGTCAAACTGCGGTCCAGATGATCGGAACATAACCGGAAATATTTTGATATCTTTTACAAATTGCTCCATTAATTATAAAAATCAAACTTTCTCATCGTAGTAAAAAGCAATAACGTCGGAAATTCTACAAGGAGCAATGCACAACCTTTTGATAGATCAACAATCGGAGGAAAACGTCCTGGAATTGATAAACAACATGACAATAACCAACAGGAAGAAATTGGAACACGTCTACCCGATGCAATTCAAAAGTCAATTATGGAATTGAAGTCTGCTCGGTGGAATCTCCATCTCAATGATATTCACCATTACGATTTCTGTTTATGCTTTCCTCTATCACCGAAAACTATTATACAAAATTTTTATTAAACTCGTGAAGAAAAGACGAACCAAAAGCTCATCACAGGCAAATCAACAAAATCAGGACGCATGAGGACATGCTTTTTCACCCCCCGGAGGAGTTACAATGATCCCGTCCATAATAACTGCTGATCCAACAGAACTTCATTAGTAACAACACCAGAAACACACGGGTGCCTACAGCAAGAAACGCTGACTAGACAGATCGACCATAGCAACGACGAGCGACGATCCCTGGAAGAAGAACGGAAGTCCACCGCCACATCAGCAGGATATCGATGAGACGCGTGCATCAGCAGAATAGGTTAGCGCAGGTAAAGCCATGATCGGGCTTAGGAGAGTCAGTTAATTGATTTCAGTTGAGGAGTACAGTTCGTGTACGGGTAGAAGTAAGACGTTTGTAATTAGTTAAGAGTTAATGTGAATAAAAATATATTTTTTTTGAAACCCACGAGCCACGACTCCACGACTCGTTAATATATATATATATATATATATATATATATATATATATATATATATATATATATATATATATATATATATATATATATATATATATATATATATATATATATATATATATATATATATATATATATATATATATATATATATATATATATATATATATATATATATATATATATATATAGCGTACCGCAATTCGCTCGGATACGGGCTCAACTTGTAACTTTGTCAGTTTATTGTTAGCAACGTTTCAGGCAGAAAGCGAGTAAAATTGTGACAAAGGATTCACGTGAGTAATAAATAATGGTGTCATAAAGTTGTTTGGCTGATTTTGTATGGAATACCCCACACATATATATATATATATATATATATATATATATATATATATATATATATATATATATATATATATATATATATATATATATATATATATATATATATATATATATATATATATATATATATATATATATATATATATATACTGAAGTCTTTTTTTTATTCGAATTCACGTACCGCATAAAAAAAACCGTATAGCTCTGAAAATTCGCATAAAAAACCGCATAACTCGTCTCTTCGCGGAGTGCTAAACTAAACATGATAACATGTTCTCTCAACTTCAAACGAGGCTGGACACGAACACATTTCCTTCCTCAACTAGCACGCAATATGTAACCACCAATATTGACCAACTTTTCATAATACCAGACCCGATCAAAATGATACCAACCTACAATAGCAATAGGAAACAGTTGAATTCTTGACTAGAAACAGCGGAAGAAACTTTGAATGCTTTCGAACCGCATGTGTCCCCAACAGCTCAAAATGTACATAACAGAAAATCACGACAAAAAATACAAGTACAAAGACTACGAACAGAAACCCGGAACAAACAAATTTAACCAGAAAAAAAAATAAATTAAACAAGAAATTCAAATAAATGAATCGGAACCAATGGAAACCGGTTTCACTCGGAGCCGATTAACTATTAATAAGAGAACCATAAATAATCTCGAGACGACAAAGAATCCACCCCATGAAGAGTCCTCACCTGAACCAATTTCGGAATCGGAGTCTGAAGACAAAGGAGAACTGGACCTAAATTTTCACTCGGTCAACACAAATCACGAGAGAACCTAAATCATTTACCTTATTTAAAACATATTCATCCAAATCCTAGAGAACAAATTAAAAAGTACGGGTGTGTAATGTCAGAGACATAACTGGATGTCGTGAATACGAATATGACACGCTTTATTTATGCTTCCGAATTCGAATTGGTAATTGATCGATTGTTTGAATTGTGCAACTTTCCCCTCTTTCATTACTAGAAATTTAAACGATGCGCCTAGACTAAATTACATATTAGTTACATTAAATATTCTGAAACGCAATTAAATATTATGAAATAAGCAGTATAGTTCATTATAATAAAAAATGGTGGCTCTGAAATGAACTTTTTATGAAAGCGTTCGTGATGAAGAGTGACGAGTTGAGTTAGTTCAGCACACAGACTCTGAATTCTAAACCCACATTCCGGAACAAAGCTCTGAAACTTGAAGACCGCCATGACTACCAGAATGAGTTGTATAGAGTACAGTAAAGTAAATTTCCGCATAATTCTTTACGAGTATTATTATGGTTTTAAAAAGAACCGAATAGAAGAAGTCTGGAATAAAGAACTGGACCCTGAGTTCAAGAACTAAATTTAGAACCAATAACAGACTCAGAATCCAGTTTGAATTCTAGAACTGCAATTTCGAAACTGAAATTAGTTCCGGAATACAGTTTCAGCACGCAGGCTCTGAATACTAAACCTATATTGCGGAACTAATATCTGAAATTTGAACTTCTCGTTACGACTACCGAAAAGCAAATGAGAGTTGCTACCTGAGCGTTTGAGGTTTTAACCACGCAAAAGGTGCACTCTCCGTCGCTGCTGGTTGATGGTTTAACTCTCGCAATGGCAGTCTTCTCGTCTTAATGGCCAGCAAGCGAATGAGAGTTGCGACCTGAGCGTTTGAGGTTTTAACCACGCAAAAGGTGCACTCTCCGTCGCTGCTGGTTGATGGTTCAACTCCCACGACGTCTGCTTCCACCGAACGCACGAAAAGAAATGATCGATTTTCGACCACGGTTTCCCTTTTATACGCATTCAGTTGAAGATATGTGCCTGACTGCCTCAAAATCGTCGTCCTTGCGCGAAAAATCCAAGCGAAAGTAAAGAGTTTTCCGCATTATTTCCAAATTTTGAGAAAACTTAATTTTTGAGTTGTTTGTAGTTATCTCACATTGTTCAAAACATTATCCTAAATTCCTGATCATATTTTTGATGAAATGGTGAAAGAATTATGTTGCTACCATTAATACAAGTCGAGATATTCACGATTAAGTTCTGCCCATTCTTCCATATGGCTAATTTTGAAAAGGCACCCCATAGTAAAGTAAGTCGTATTCACGACAAAAGGCAATAGACACATGAGCGAACAAAAACATTATCTCACCTGATATTTTAGAAAACACCAACGTTGACCCAGAGACAGAAATCAAAAATGTGTGTGGAACCAGTTACGTGGCCAGGAAAGGTAAGATAGTTTTCTTCAATGGTAGTTTCAAACCACTCTCATTTTACGTTGAAAAATTCCACCATTTCTTCGATGATATAATAGGTTCGGAAACACCTGCTAAATTGAAATCACACATCGATTACAACTATCTTACTCGAAGTTCTACCCAGCTAGACGACTTTATAACCACTGCGTAACCATAGAAACAACAAAAAATGGCGACTGGTTTGTACCAATCTACCAAAAACTTTGCAAGAAAGCATTTATTCACCCCGGTTTGTACAAATCAGAAAACAAAAAGTCAGTTAAACACATAATTTCCTCATCCAAACACTCTGAAAAATTATCAAAACTTCAACTAAAAGTTAACAACTTCGAAACGATTCCTACTAACAAAAAAGTACGGGTGTCTAATGTCAGAGACATAACTGGATGTCGTGACTACGAATAAAACTGACACACTTTCTTTATACTTCAGAATTCGAATTGGTAGTTGATCGATTGTGTGAATTGTGCAACTTTCCCCTTTTTCACTACTAGAATTTCAAACGATGCGCCTAGACTAAATTACAGATTAGTTACAATAATCATTCTGAAACGCAATTAAACATAATGAAATAACTAGATAGTTCTTTATAATAAAACTGGGCCGTATAGAGTACAGTAAAGCAACATTTCGCATAATTCTTTGAGAATATTATTATGGTTCTAAAAAGAACCGAATAGAATTGTAAAATAACGAATTGGACCTGAGTTCAAGAACTAAATTTAGAATCAAGAACAGAAGTTCTGCTGTCATTGACGACTGCTCCACCTGACGATTGAAGTCCAAATGAGAGCACGACCTGAGCTTTTGAGGTTTGGCACCACGCTAAAGGTCTGCTCTCATTATTGACGACCTCATTATTGACGACCACTGCTCCCGACGATTGAAGTCCAAATGAAAGCACGACCTAAGCGTTTGAGGCTTTGTACCACTCAAAAGGTCTGCTTTCATTGACGACTGCTCCACCTGACGACTGAAGTCCAAATGAGAGTTTCGACCTGAGCGTTTGAGGTTTTTAACCACGCAGAAGGTGCACTCTCCGAGGCTGCTGGTCCCACGACGTCTGCTTGCATCCAACGCACAAGAAGAAATGATCGAATTTCGACCACGGTTCCTCTTTTATACGCAGTCAGTTGAAGACATGTGCCTGACTACCTCAAAATCGTCGTCCTTGCGCGAAAAAGCCAAGCAAAGGTAAAGAGTTTTTCGCGTTGTTTTCAAAATTTGAGAACTTAATATTTGAGTTGTTTGTGGTTATCTCACACTGTTCAAAATATTATCCTAAATTCCTGATCATGCCAATCATGATGAAATGGTGAAAGAATTATGTTGCTCCCTTTAATACAAGTCGAGATATTCACGATTAAGTTCTGCCCATTTTTCCATATGGCTAATTTTGAAAAGGCACCCCATAGTAAAGTAAGTCGTATTCACGACAAAAACCACCTTTCAAAAAGCACCCAGATACCGATATAACACATGGATCAATAAGTCCCGATACTAAAGCAGAGATAGCGCTCGTAGTAAACCAGTAACGTCTTTCTAGAGTACTAACCTTTGCTTGAAACGGGTCAAATTTTTAAGTCGATCCGACCAGAAACAGCTGAGTTATCGAGGTTGGAGTAAAGTCGTTTTGTAGTTTGTTTAAAAAATGGATAAAATCGAGTTTCGTGTTTTGATAAAACATTGTTTTTAATGGGTAAAAACACCGTGCAAGCGAAGCAATGGATTGAAAAATGTTATCCGGACCCTTGTCCATCAAAAGCAACGATTTGTCGGTGGTTCGCCGAGTTTAAACCTGATCGTACCGACACAAATGACGCGGAACGCTCGGGTAGATCTGTGGAAGCCGTTACACCGGAAAATGTGAGTGAAGTGACAAAAATTATAATGAAAGATCGTAAATTGAAGCTTCGTGAGATTGCTGAGATGACACAGATATCATATGGAAGTGTATTTACTATCCTTCATGAAAAATTGAGCATGAAAAAGGTTGTGGGTGTCGCGATTGCTTTCGATGGAACAAAAACAGCCTGCCACAAGTCGATGAAAACAATGGCGAAATTGAACGAATTGGGCTTTGATCTGCTTCCCCACCCCCCATACTTGCCAGATTTAGACCCCAGTGACTACTGGCTCTTTGCTGATCTTAAAAAACTGCTCCAGGGAAAACGATTTGGCTCAAATGAGGAGGTCATCGCTGAACCTGAAGCTTATTTTGAAGCGAAAGATAAATTTTTCTAAACATGGTATTGGAAAATTGGAAAAACGTTGGAACCATTTTATCACCCTAAAAGGTGATTATGTTGATGAATAAAAAAAAATTTGCTAAAAAAATATTGTTTCCATTGTCAGTCTCGGGACTTATTGATCCATGTGTTAGAGACTAGTTCTGAAAAAACATGAACGTGTAATTCAAAGAAATGAGAGAAAATTAATGTCTACTTCCGCAACCAAACATAAAATTTATACTACGAATAACTCTCCAATTTATACAAGAAATTATCGGTACCCTCACCAATTTAAATAGGATATCCATGAACAAATCCAGGAGATGCTAGACAACGGCATCATCCGGCCATTTAGAAGCCGTACTCATCTCCCATATGGGTAGTCCCAAAAAAATGGACGCCTCAGGGAAAAGAAAAGTACGAGTCGTCATCGATTATAGGAAGCCTAAAAAGTTAGCTTAAAAACAGCATTTTCCACAGATAAAGGACACTTCGAGTTTACCAGAATGCCTTTCGTTCTTAAAAATGCTCCTGCAACTTTTCAGAGAGCCATGAACAACATTCTTAATGAATATATTGGAAACAGATGCTATGTAACACATGGATCAATAAGTCCCGAGACTAAAGCAGAGATGGCACTCGTAGTAAACCAGTAACCACGTCTTTCTAGAGTACTAACCTTTGCTTGGAACGGGTCAAAATTTTAAGTCGATCCGACCAGAAACAGCTGAGTTATCGAGGTTGGAGTAAAGTTGTTTTGTATTTTGTTTAAAAAATGGAAAAAACGAGTTTCGTGTTTTGATAAAACATTGTTTATTAATGGGTAAAAACACCGTGCAAGCGAAACAATGGATTGAAAAATGTTATCCGGACTCTTGTCCATCAAAAGCAACGATTTGTCGATGGTTCGCTGAGTTTAAACGTGGTCGTACCGACACAAATGACGCGGAACGCTCGGGTAGATCTGTGGAAGCCGTTACACCGGAAAATGTGAGTGAAGTGACAAAAATTATAATGAAAGATCGTAAAGTGAAGCTCCGTGAGATTGCTGAGATGACACAGATATCATATGGAAGTGTATTTACTATCCTTCATGAAAAATTGAGCATGAAAAAGGTTTTTTCCAAGTGGGTGCCGCGATTGCTTTCGATGGAACGAAAACAGCAAATTCAGAAAGCAGTTTATCGCTATTTACTCGCAACAAAAAAGATTTCTTGCGTCGTTACGTGACCATGGACGAAACATGGATACATCACTACACTCCAGAGTCGAAGCGGCAGGTATCTGAGTGGCGCACAGCTGGCGAAAGCCGTCCGAAGCGTCCGAAAACGCAGCAGTCAGCTGACAAAGTCATGGCGTCAGTTTTTTGGGATACGCATGGCGTGATTTTTATTGACTACCTCGAAAAAGGTAAACCGATCAACAGTGATTATTATATTGACTTACTGGTGCGTTTGAAGGAGGAAATCGCAAAAAAACGACCGCACATGCAGAGAAAAAAAATCCTTTTTCATCAAGACAATGCACCCTGCCGCAAGTCGATGAAAAGAATGGCGAAATAGAACGAATTGGGCTTTGATCTGCTTCCCCACCCCCGTACTCGCCAGATTTAGCCCCCAGTGATTACAGGCTCTTTGCTGATCTTAAAAAAATGCTCTAGGGAAAAACAATTGGCTCAAATGAGGAGGTCATCGCTGAAACTGAAGCTTATTTTGAAGCGAAAGATAATTTTTTTTATAATCATGGTATTGAAAAAATGGAACGTTGGAATTATGAATAAAAAAAAATTTGTTATGTTGATGAATAAAAAAAAATTTGCTAAAAAAAATGTTGTTTCCATTGTTAGTCTCGGGACTTATTGATCCATGTGTTATATCATAGCATAATCATCATCGGATATAATCTGAAAAACCACTTAGAAAATTTGCAACTGATTTTTACACGTTTATCCGATTTCAATTTAAAAATTCAACTGGATAAATGTGAATTATTGAAAAAAGAGACCGAATTTTTAGGACACATCATAACGTCCGAGAGAGTGGAACTAAACCCCGAAAAATCGAGAAAATTATTCAATTGCCGTTACCGAAAACCCAGAAAGAAATTCAAGTAATTCCTTGATTTAGTCGGGTGTTACAGAAGGTTCATTACAGACTTCTCAAAAATAACGCGAGCCATGACCCGATACCTAAAAAAATATTGGACTGTTCAACCAAAAGACCCTTTATACATAGACTCATTTAACACACTAAAACAAATACTATCAACAGACCAAATACTAAAGTACCCGGAATTCGACCAACTTTTCATCGTAACTACAGATGCATCGGGCTTCGCACTAGGCGCTGTGTTATCACAATTACAAGACAATGTCGAACGCTCAATCGCTTTCGCGTCTCGAATACTCTCAGACACCGAATCACGATACGCAACGAATGAAAAAGAAGCATTGGCTATCATATGGGCGGTGAATAAATTCAAACCTTATTTATACGGACAAAAATTTACTATAATAACCGACCATAAACCACTTACTGTCATACAAATCTCCGATAAAAACTCAAAAATTCTACGTTGGCGACTAGATCTAGAAAACTAAGACTATGACATCAAATATAGGGAAGGAAAATCCAACGTCGTAGCACACGCGTTAAGTAGAATACCAATAGAAACAAATATTAACGAAACTTCCAACATTACAGATCCCAAGAACCACGAAGAAGATGCAGCATCCATGGTCAACAACCCCCTTGGACAAGGACTAGTGAAGTACATGAGATGGCCTCCCTGGATATACTAGAACAAAAATTCGAACAATACTGCACGAAATTTGAAGAGAGGTGCTCAATCTCTGAAATACAAATAATTCAAAGCGACTGCCACCATTAAAGAAGGTGACAAGCGATTATAAATACACTCTCCTACTCAATGCTTGATCGGAGAAATAGGTATAAAGCGAGAAGACTAGTGTTTGATGGACAGAGAAGATGTTTGGATATAAGGTGTCGGTCGGGTGACGGCCAGGATGTAGACCATGTTCGATGTACGTTGCTACCATGTCTGTGAGTTTTAGTGTGGCTAAAGCAAGATCAGAGTGGCGAAATGGTAGCGCGTATGCACGGAATGCATAATAACGCAGGTTCGAGTCCTGTCTCTGAGCGCGTATCTTTTTCCAAAAATTCATCTTTTCTGTTAGTTTTTCTTTCACTTGGCTTCTCCAATATATATTTCCGCTTAGTCATTGCAAAAACTAAACTTAGTCATGGCGGCTTTACGTCAAACTAAAAATTAATAAATCGTTAAAAACAATTGCGGTTTGATTTTCCGTAACAATCTGCTTTTGGTAGGAAAGGGCAGACAATCAATACAACCTTCATAGGGGTCTGTCGCTGACGATGTCCAGCCAGCGACTGGCACCATTAAAGAAGGTGACAAGCGATTATAAATACACTCTCCTACTCAATGCTTGATCGGAGAAATAGGTATAAAGCGAGAGGACTAGTGTTTGATGGACAGAGATGTTTGGATATAAGGTGTCGGTCGGGTGACGGCCAGGATGTAGACCATGTTCGATGTACGTTGCTACCATGTCTGTGAGTTTTAGTGTGGCTAAAGCAAGATCAGAGTGGCGAAATGGTAGCGCGTATGCACGCAATGCATATGAACGCAGGTTCGAGTCCTGTCTCTGAGTGCGTATCTTTTTCCAAATTCATCTTTTCTGTTAGTTTTTCTTTCACTTGGCTTCTCCAATATATATTTCCGCTCAGTCATTGCAAATACTAAAGGTTAGGGACAGTTATAAGTAGGTAGATATTTTAAAAATAATTAAAATAAATATTATGATTAAACATTAGTATGTAAAACAAGAGTAACTAAAACACCTATTATTAATAACGAATCGTATGAACAACAAAGATGAAAGGCCAAAGGGTCAAAACACTTGTACTGTAAAATGTTGATGTAATACACAAAAATAAGATTAATAAACAGATATTTATGCAAAAATAATGTAGCAACTCTCATTCGCTTTCCGGTCATCAAGCCGACACTCCGAGCCTGCTCTTAGTTCTAAATTTAGTTCTTGAACTCAGGTCCAGTTCCTCATTCCAGAATTCTTCTGTTCGATTCTTTTTAGAATCATAATAATACTCCCAAAGAATTATGCGACATTTTACTGTTCTCTATGCAACCCATTTTGGTAGTCGTGACGAGAAATCGTCTTCAAGCTTCACACGGGCAAAATTTCGATTCAAGAAATGAGCTAAACGAGTGATGATTTGACGAAAATTGTATATTTTCATGTTATGATAATACACCATGATTAAAAGTTCTCGGATCATGATCCATTTTGACTGATTTCGTGGAAATTTAGCATAACACATTTGACGTTGTTGGGTATAACTTCAGGCGTGTTTCTGCTATGATGGTAATCTTTGCAACATAAATTCAGGCGTTATGTTTTAAAATATGAAGATTTCAAATATGAATTAAATGGAATGGTGTGAAAGTGTGTGGCGTATTTTGAACACGATTTTAACTAATGTCTCAAATATTGTACATTTGAATAGCAAAACAGTGCAAAGCACAACGAATTTCTTTTAATCTGAAGCATCAACAATTTATATATGTTTTTGAAAAACCACGACACCTTAAATAACGTGTTTACTTGCGTTCATTGCTCCAGTTTTGATTTTGTGTTTCAGAATTTAAACACTTAAACGAACTGCATGAAAAACCACGTGTGAATCAAACCTCTTAAAAAGAAATTCTATGTCGAATACTTGCAAACACTGCGGTTTGATTTTCCCTTTTATTTTTTTCGGAACATCATTTGCAAAATCGTCTTATTTAAAATATTTAGGTAAATCAATACAGCTTGTGTTGTTATATCTATGAAACAAATCAACCAAACTGGTTGAACAAAAAAAAACTAATTTTCGTTAGATGGTGCTCTTAATTTACGGTCGAATTTAGATGGTGTTCCTAATTTACAGTAGAATTTATTTTTCGGTTTACTCGTAATATTATTTCAACAACAACAGTCACATCGAATATGTAAGAATACATTCAGATATATTCATACAAAATGTAAAACTTATAATGTCAATTTTCGGTTCATTATCTTAATGTTGTCAATTCTCTGTCATCCGGTGGGTAAACCAACACAATTAAAAAATGAATATGCCTCAGGATCAAGTGAAAATTTTCAGTAGTTCTTATTTTTCAATGCCTGTTTGTTGTCGTACCATTAATCTATTAAGCAATCCAACACATCACTTGAGGCAGAGGGTTCAAAGTGATATCCGGATAGAAAATTGGAGTTATGAGCTGTAGAAGAAATACATTCCTCAAGTAACGCATTTTCGGATCACGATTAATTTTCATGGGAGAAGACTTATTGCTCATGGTTTCATAAGAAGTTAAAATGATTGGTTTCATGATTTTCTAATCATGACAGCAGTAACGGATTTCTTTCCGTGCAGAGCTTAGTTCCGGAATATGGGTTTAGAATTCAGAGCCTGCGTGCTGAACTGGATTCTGGAAAAAGATTCCGGAACTGATTTCAGTTTCGAAATTGTAGTCTATTAAACTCCAACTGAATTCTGAGTCTGTTCTAAGTTCTGAATATAGTTCCCGAGCTCAGGTCCAGTTCCTAATTCCAGAATTCTTCAAATCGGTTCTTTTGTCCTGGGCAAGAATGGGCAGAACTTTACCACGAATATCTTTTGATGTACTTAACCCAACAACATTTTTTTTCTACACGCTATCGGTAATATGATTAGGAATTTGTGATAAAATTTTCAACAGCGTGAAAAAACCCTAAAAATAGTTAAAAAACTAAGTTTTCTAAAACTTTTGAAAAAAAAATCATCACGCTTGCTTGCCTTTTGCGCATCCGGACGACGGTTTCAAGGTACTTAGGCACATATCAGAATCTATTGAACAAATAGAATAGGAAAACTTTGAATAAAAACTGTTCATTTCTTTTATTGCTACAGACGAAACTGGATGTCGAGGTAAGGTTCTCCCACCAATATCAGTAAGAACAAACCAAGTATAAAGCCCAAAAGTCTCATTTGGACTTCGGTCGTCAGGAGGAGCAGTCGACAATGAAAGTAGACCTTTTATGTGGTGTAAAGCCTCAAACGGTCAGGTCACAGAGCCAGTTTTCAGGATAATTTGATAAGCTTTGTGCAAAATTCGCAACAGTGTTTAATATCTTAGAGAATTACACAATTTGGCCCTTCTGAATGCCAGAAATTTATCTCGTAGGGCATTTTGATAACTTCTTTCAGTGAAATATTTAAATCCGCAACGAAATGCTTGACATCAAAATTTG
Source organism: Malaya genurostris (assembly GCF_030247185.1). Classification (NCBI taxonomy): domain Eukaryota; kingdom Metazoa; phylum Arthropoda; class Insecta; order Diptera; family Culicidae; genus Malaya; species Malaya genurostris. Next base: position 137,850,966 of record NC_080571.1, on the reverse strand, counting down.
TATAGTTCTATTTCGAACAATAATTGTATACCCAAAGAGTTATGCGAAATTTTCTTCACTGTACTGTATACGGCCCATTTTTCAACCATTTATAGTTTGTAGTAGAACTTTCTGCTGATTTGCTATATAAAATGCATAGCACCGACTTAGAAGCCTTCAATGAAAGGTTCCTTTCAGAACTACCATTATTTTATCATAAAGAACTACACTGGTTATTTCGTAATATTTAATTGTGTAACTAATCTGTACTTTAGTTTAGGAGTATCGTTTCAAATTCTAGTAGTGAAAAAGAAGAAAGCTCGCACAATGCACATAATCGATCAACTAACTAATATTCGATAGTATAAAGAAAGAGTGTCAGTTTTATTCGTATTCACGACATCCAGTTATGTCTCTGACATTACACACCCGTACTTTTTTTAAAGCGCTTTCACAACGGCAAACAAAGCGCCTTTATGACGTAAGTAAATGGCGTTCCTGTAGAGAGAATTTTAATCAGAAAGGTCACTTCGTCTTCACTGAGGAAATAGTGGAAGACGTTCAAAACGAAAATAGACGGGATCAAATAATTACAAAAGAACAGGAGAGAGCGCATCGAAGAATAACAATAGTAGAAGCACAAATTAAACGGTCATACTTTTTCCCAAACATGTGTGCAAAAATTAGAAAAAATCAAACCAACGACCCATAGGAGCAATGGAGGGGAGACCATTGGCACGGTATGGAAATGGATCACCCAAGACTTACGAATCAGAAACAAAACACTAAATCAACTCATAAATGAAAAAAACCACCAAATCAAAATAAACAAATAAATCGGTAACAGCATCGCAAATTTAACGTCTACCATAAACCAGATAATAGAAAAACAGCACATCAACAAAAAAATCTTAGACGAAATAGATAGGATTACAACGATGATGAATATCGATAAACTTAACAAAATTCTAATCAACATCCAAGAAGCAATACTATTCCCCAAAATATACTTTACAAACAGTAAAATACTATATAATAGGGAAATACATCTGGTAAGAATAATTCTGAACAACCAGGGAATCCAAACAGATATATCCGAAACAGTACTCAACTTGATAAGCCCAAAAATAGCAAGCAGCAAACATACATTACTGTACATACTACTTGTTCAAGAGTTGGAATCGAAAGAATCAGCGATCATCCACGCGATCATTTATCCAGTAATTTAGAACAACACCATTATAAAAGACTATTCTCAGTTCATAATCAAACAAAATAAACAGCTCTTTACTACATCAAAACTCGATGATTACGTTCAACTGAATATCCACATTAAGGAATTTAAAGACTCATGCATCTACCCACTCGTTATGTGCGAAGTACCGCATTGCCTTTTGAGGAAAAGAACGAAACTTCAGCTAATTCGAAACTAATCAAATTCTAATTCAGAATGCTCAACACTCCGAACTACGCTCTAACTGCGGACCAAGTAATAGATACCTTTCCGGGAATTTCGTATTATCATTCTTAAACTGTACAACCACCTACATGGGACATAATTTTACATCCAAAGAAAAAAATAGCGATATTGAAACAATCCAAGAAGCATTGCACGATCTAGTTATCCATAAACAAATTGTAAAGACGCATGACATTGCAAAAATAGAAAATGTAGTGCTTTCCAACAAAAACGACCTAGAAAAAGTATTTCTGCAACAGGAGACCGATCAAACATGGAAATGGAGCCTAATAGGAGGTACATCACTATCTTCATCATTGTTATTAATCACACTGTTCATTGTCTATTTGTACCTGAAATCCATAAAACACGTCAAAGGAGGCCAGATTCCAAACCCCCAGACAACCAACCAAGTGCCGAGGACGACACTTCTTCACTTCTATGGTACAACGACCTTCGTTTGAAATGTATTGTTATTTAAACCAAAATTCGTTAAGAGTTATTTACAGTCATTAGTTAATTATTGTTGGGTACAAAGGTGCGGTCAATACTTTCACATAATATTTCGAAATTATTTCGTGGATCTATTTGCAAAAATTTTACTTAATTTTATTCAATTTTACCAGCGAGTGTAGCACAGTCAATATTATTTGATTTTTTTGTTTAGTGTACATATTCTTTATTTGAAGTTGACAATCAAATTGTCATATAAGGACCTTTTTTGTTGTGCGTATTTACTATTAGTAAGTTTGTCAGCGTAAGTAATTTTTGCCTTTCTCATATAGAAAGGCTATGCAATCAATGTGAAAACCGACTTTCAAATCGCCCGGAGGGCCGAGTGTCACATATCATTCGACTCAGTTCGTCGACTACGCAAAATGTCTGTATGTGTGTAACATTTTTTTGTACTCACTTTTCTCGGAGATGGCTGAATCGATTTTCGTGAACTTAGATTTAAATTAAAGGTCTTGTATCCCACACAAAGTTCCTGAATTTTATTCGACTCCGACTTCCGGTTCCTGAATTACAGGATGATATGTGCCAAAAAATAAAAATATTTACAATAACTTTTCCCAGAGACGGCTAAATCGATTCCTACAAACTTAAATTCAAATGAAAGGCACAACTGTCCTATACGAAGTTCCTGAATTTTTTTTGATCCGACTTCCGGTTCCGGAGTTACAGTGTAATTAGTGAAAAAATCTTATTTCAAATTACTTCCTCACTTTTCTCAGAGATGGCGTGACCGATTTCAACAAACTTAGATTCAAATCAAAGGTCTCATGGTCTTATATAAAACTCCAGTTCCGGAAACATAGGGTAAAGTGTGTTTAAAATTGGATACCGACGATCGACGAAATAAGATACGTAAATAATTTCTTAGCTTTCTCGAAACTTTTCCAATCGGTAGCCATTGTCAATAGACAACCAAACAACCCGATTCCAGCTCAGTTCCAAATCAACAGTCGATGTGATCGGATGCGTATTTACGTTTCTCTTAACATTTGTCCAGTCGAGCGTTTTAATCCATTCTCAAGTTCATTTTGCTCTCTCTGTGTTCTAGCGAGTGTTAGTATCAATAGGCACAGTTGGCCAGTGCCGGGTGCTATTGTGATATCACTGTATATTGTGATCTAGTGAAAAGTACCGGCAATCGTTGAATATAATAAACAATTGTGTTTTTTTTTCTCGTGGAGGTTTTTTACACACCATCTGCGGTGATACACCGATCTGCAAAAGCGAGAACTTGGTGGAAGATCGGCTGGATTTTAAGATAAGTACTGTCTTCTCATTGTTTATACTTCCTATTATCGGTTCCTCATCATTTTATCCTCACAACTATCCGTGAGGACATGAGCAACTCTGAACCTGATCCTCCCCCTCCTGATGATCAGATGGAGACTTCTGCTGACAGCAGTAAGACTCGCATTAAGAGCTATCCCGATGGGCTTGCACTCCCGGTCGGACCTTATGCGGTATATTTCCGGACCAAATCGAATGACAAAAAATTGAATATTTTGAAAATATCTCGTGACCTGACCTCGCGATATTCTACTATAAAAAGAATAGATAAAGTACGTCCAGACAAGCTCAGGGTCTTACTAATCAGCTATCAGCAGGCAAACGAGATTGTTCGAAATGTGCACTTTACGCGGGACTACCGCGTGTACGTACCAGCTCGTGAAGTCGAAATAGACGGCGTGGTAACCGATTCGACTCTGACTTGTGAGGACATTCTTAAGTACGGAGCAAGTTGTTTTAAAAACCCCTTACTTAAGAATGTCAAGATACTAGATTGCAAACGCTTGCATTCAGTAACGATCGCCGGGGATGGAACAAAATCTTATCCCAAATCAGATTCTTATCGAGTTACCTTTGCTGGCTCGGCTTTACCCAACTACGTCCTCTTGGACCGGGTTCGTCTGCCCGTTCGTCTCTTTGTACCGCGAGTAATGAACTGTACCAACTGTAAACAATTGGGGCATACAGCTTCTCATTGCTGCAATAAGCCCCGGTGTGCTAACTGTGGGGGAGGACATGCGGATGGCTCTTGCGGTAAAGATACTGAAAAGTGCCTCTATTGTAAGGAGGATCCGCATGACCTCTCGGCATGTCCCGCGTATAGACTTCGCGGTGATAGAATGAAGCGTTCTCTGAAAGAACATTCATACGCTCTTATGCCGATATGCTGAAAAGTGCCACTCCCCCAAACAAATAACGAACCCATATGCCTGCTTGTCAAATGACGAGAGTGACTATGACGACCCTTTGGAAGGTACATCTTCGGCTGTCCCTCAAAGCTATAGAAAGAGAAGAAATATATCCTCCCATAAACTTCCTAGTAAGGGTTCGAAGATATCCTCAGAAGGGCCTCTAAAAAATACAGCTAGAGGAAGTGGTGCTAAAGCAAAACCGAAGCAAAATGCTCCTGGTCTAGGAAATCTAAATTCTACGAAAGAATTTCCACCACTTCCTGGGACATCAAACCCCCCAAGCGTCCCCGAAAACCTATCTGAGAACCAACTCAGTGCTGGACTTATCAAGTTCTCAGATATTGTGGACTGGATTTTCAAAAATTTCAACATATCTGACCTTCTTAAAAGCATTTTAAATGCATTCATGCCTACATTGAAAACATATTTGAAGCAGATGACTGCAAATTGGCCCCTTCTTTCAGCGATCGTATCCTTCGATGGATATGTCACCCTCCGAGGTTAAGGATTCAATCACTGTTTTACAGTGGAATTGTAGAAGTATCACCCCGAAAATAGATCCTTTCAAAACTCTAGTGAATAATCTGATATGTGACGCATTTGCATTGTGCGAAACTTGGCTAACTTTTGAAATACCCTTAAACTTTCACGATTTTAATATTATTCGTCTGGATCGAGATAATCCCAATGGAGAAGTACTTTTGGGGATCAAAAAGTGCTATTCTTTCTATCGCATTAACCTCCCCTCGATACCAGGTATTGAAGTTGTCGCATGTCACGTTACAATCAAAGGCAAGGATCTTTGCATTGCTTCCATCTATATTCCCCAAGAGCCTCGGTTGGGTATCAGCGGCTCAGTGATATCATTGAGCTCCTTCCTGCACCGACGTTGGTTTGAGGAAACTTTAACTCACACGGTACGGGATGGGGCTGTCCTCTCGACGATAACAGATCAACTATGATCCATGATATTTGCGACAACTTCAATATGACAATCTTGAATACGGGAGAAATGACACGAATTCCTGGAAGGTGATCCCTGATCCCCACGGTAGCGATCATCTAGCTATCCTGATTTCAATATTGATTGGAAATGCTACGCAAATTCGATATCTGAGGAACTAGAAACAACACAAGAACTTCCTCCGGAGGAAGAGTACACGTTTTTGGCTGGCTTGATTCTCGACTCCGCGATTCCAGCTCAGACGAAACGTGTACCCGGCGCGAAAACAAGCATTCGTCCTCCGAACCCCTGGTGGGACAAAGAGTGCTCAGAATTAAACGCGAAGAGGGCTTCATCATTTATCGAGTTTAGGAAAAACGGAACACCTGATAATTATAGAAACTATGCGGCATTAGACGCTAAAATGAAAAGGTTGATTAAAGCGAAGAAAAGCGGTTATTGGCGTCGATTTGTAGACGAATTATCGAGAAAAACATCAATGAGCACTCTTTGGAACACGGCCCGACGAATGCGTAACCATAACACCAGGAACGAAAATGAATAATATTCTAATCGCTGGATATTCGATTTCTCTAAAAAAGTATGTCCTGACTCTGTTCCGGAACAGACGATCATGCGCGTCGCCTCATCAAACAGAACGAAACGCCTTTTTGGTTCCTCCGGCGTTAGACAAAATCAAATTCAACTTATTAAAAAATTTGCCAACTCTGCCAAAAGTCGCTTATTGAATTTATTCAATAAGCTTCTTGAGGATAATATTGTCCCACACGACTGGAGACAAGTTAGAGTAATCGCCATTCAAAAACCAGGTAAACCAGCCTTCGATCACAATTCGTATCGGCCGATTGCTATGCTTTCCTGAATCCGGAAATTGTTCGAAAAAATTATTCTGTTTCGTCTAGACAATTGGGTCGAGACTAATGGCTTACTTTCAGATACACAATTTGGCTTCCGAAGAGGAAAAGGAACGAACGATTGTCTTGCGTTGCTCTCAACCGAAATTCAATTGGCATTTGCTCGTAAAAAACAAATGGCGTCAGTTTTTCTAGACATCAAGGGGGCTTTTGACTCAGTCTCCATAAACATCCTTTCCGAGAAGTTGCATCAGCATGGTCTTTCACCCATTATGAATAACTTTTTGTATAATCTATTATCCGAGAAATACATGTATTCCGCGCATGGTGATTTGTCGACAATACGATTCAGTTACATGGGTCTTCCTCAGGGCTCATGCTTAAGGCCTTTTATACAACTTTTACGTAAACAACATTGATGAATGTATCAACACATCTTGCACGCTAAGACAACTTGCCGACGACAGCGTTGTGTCCATTATAGGATCTTAAGCTGCCGATCTCCAAGGACCATTGCAAGACACCCTCGACAACTTGTCGAGATTGGCTCTTCAAATGGGTATCGAGTTCTCTACGGAAAAAACTGAGCTGATTGTATTTTCAAGGAAACGAGAACCAGCACAACTACAGTTTCAATTAGGGGGTGAAACCATAGCTCAGGTCTTCATATTCAAATATGTCGGTGTCTCGTTCGACTCCAACGGCACCTGGGGATGTCATGTTAGGTATCTGAAACAAAAATGCCAGCAGAGAATCAATTTTCTTCTCACAATAACCGGAACTTGGTTGGGTGCCCACCCAGGAGACCTGATCAGGCTGTACCAAACAACGATATTGTCTGTAATGGAATATGGATGCTTCTGCTTCACATCCGCCGCGAACACCCATTTCATTAAACTGGAAAGAATTCAGTATCGTTGTTTGCGTATTGCCCTAGGTTGCATGCAAACGACTCATACGATGAGTCTCGAAGTGCTCGCGTCTTACCGTTGAAAAATCGATTCTGGGATCTCTCATATCGATTGCTTATCCGATGCGATATCTTGAATCCGATGGTGATTGAAAACTTCGAAAGGCTTGTCGAGCTTAATTCACAGACCCGTTTTAATCCTTCTTCGTTTGCCTTCAACCGTGCTCATTTCCTGGATACTTCTGATTCAATGAATTTTTCAGTATTTCTCGTCAGAAAACTCTCGAAAGTTGGCAAACTTCATGGACGAATGACGAACTGGGACGATGGTTACACTCCATTATTCCTTAGGTATCGACGAAACCTTGGTTCAAGGGGATGAACGTGAGTCGCGATTTCATTCGTGTTATGTCGCGGCTCATGTCAAATCATTATACACTCAACGCACATCTTCGGCGTATTCGGCTCATGGAGAGCAATCTCAGCACCTGTGGCGACGGTTACCAGGACATCGAGCATGTCGTGTGGTCGTGCGTAGAGTATAGCGACGCCAGGTCGAAGCTACTGGAATCCCTTAGGGCCCGAGGTAGACCGCCTGAGATTCCGGTTCGGGATGTGTTGGCGAGTCGGGGTGGTTCATACATGCTTCTCATATACCAATTCCTTGAACACATTTATATACAAGTGCAATCTATTATATCTTGCAGAGAAAGTACTTCCCATTCCTCGACGATATTTTAACTATGGCTAAGAATATTCTCTAACTGCAGGTTCGACACTGACGTCCGCCCGATTCTATCGACCCCTCGCCCTGTCCACCATCTTCATTGGAACTAACTAGATCTTTTTGTTGTCACTAACTTTTCTGTTCTCCCTTTCCCCTCTCTTCACCATCTCGTTGTCAACTAATTATATCTCTGTCGTTTTCTAGGCATTTCGTTCCCATATCCCCTTTTGTCGTGAATACGACTCACTTTACTATGGGGTGCCTTTTCAAAATTTACCCTCTGAGAGAGTGATAAGTTTTTGATCGTGAATATCTCTTGTTGTATCTAACGAATCAACATAATTTTTGCTACACGCCATCGGAAATATGATCATAATTTTATGATAAAATTATCAGTTGTGTGACATAATCTCAAATAATTCAAAATTGAAATTTTCTGAAATGTTTGGTATAAACGAGTATCAAAGAGGATAATTCATAAGACGCGTTTGCTCCTCTCGTATTTTTAAAGCTCATAGCTCAGTGATCTGTGAAAGGATTTATATAATCTAGCTACGAAGAGAATCGAGATTTTTCAACTTAAACGTGTATAGCAAAGGCATTGAAATATTTCAATTGTACACTATTGAAAAACCTGTCTCATTTGACCCATGTCAACACCAGCCAATCAGAACGCGTTCTGAGGAAGAGAACAAAATATCTGCTGCTGTACAACAAATCGTTCGAGAAAAATGTTCCGAAAAGTGGTGAATATCGTAGTGAGTTCCTCAATTTGGTCCTTCTGAATGCTAGAAACGAATCCCTACAGCATTTTGAAATTTTTTCTATCAATAAATTATGCAAATCCGAAATGAAATAATCGACATCAAATTCTGTATGCGGCTATTTTTATAGCCGTTAGGACCGCCCATTAGTGAAAAAGCTACAAACGAAATCACGTGAAAAGAAAGCTTCTAACCAAAATTGGATCAGTTTGGATTCTATCGCCACTGCGAGCAGATGTATTTTGTGTCGTTTACAAAGCTAGTTTCGCTTCCGACAAGAGCGATTACGTCACAGCTGCCAGTCATTTGCATTGATGAAAAAACGGTGGAGAGCATTACACAAAATCAGCCGTTCTAATGGCTCAAAAGTTTTCTAAAGAACTATTAGGATTTGTTGTTCGCAAATCGAAGGCACGTTTCGCTGTGTGAAATTCACAGTAATCGAGATCAAGTGAAGCCTTCTTTGTTTTTGCGAAAAATGTTCCAGAGTTTAACGTCGTAGAGAATTATGCAATTTGACCCTTCTGAATGTTCGAAACGAATCCCTATAGCATATTGATAGTTTCGTTCAATAAATTAGGCCTATTGTATCATTGATCAACCCAGCGAATTAATGTTTTCTTTATTGAAAGATTATAATCGGTTGTAAACGCTACACCTACACCAACCATATCAGTATCGCACCCACGTACAACAGTTCAGCCTGAAATTAGATGACGGAAATCAGCGACATCCATCGGAGTTCGAATTCAACTCATCACTCTCCATCACAAACGCTTCCATAAAAGGTTCTGATTAAGAGCCACCGTTATTTTATTATAAAGAACTATACTGACTATTTCATAATATTCGTGTTTCAGTATGTTAAATGTAACTAATCTGTACTTTAGTTTAGGTGCATCGTTTCAAATTCTACATACAATTTTATACATTTGATCAACTAATTGATATTCGGAAGTGTTAAGGAACTTGTCAGTTGTTTTCGTATTCACGACATCCAGTTATGCCTCTGACATTACCCACCCGCCTTTTTACCCCGTTTTTCTACAATATTTACTAGTCTATGTCTCTTTCCTTCTCTTCCGTAACATAACCATCAACCCCAATGGAAGACCGCTCCAATCGATGACCAGCATGCGGGCCACCCGCCGGGTCTTCGTAGTCTGGGGGTGTTTTCCGCGGACCCATACGGACCAAAGTATGCGGCCAGCATAAATATTTACCAACGTCATCTGGAAGACTCACGCTATATTCAGTTCATCGACCACTGCGGATTGCCAGCTGTAGGCTGGATTCTCGAGAATCGACAATTGCAACACCAATATAACAATTTTATGTTAGTCGTTACCTAAAATTAGAAAAAGCCGGCATCATAGAGCTTAAGCAGTGTGCCTGAAAAATTATATTATATTATTGAATAAAAAAAACCCGATTCCAGCTATGCTCGTTCTCGATTGGCACCGGAAATAAGAAGTGAAATTATTTTTAAACTTGCCTCAAAACTGTTCCAATCGGTAGTCATTAATTAGCCAAACATTAATTTGGCTTTCCTTGTTCTTGGGTTTTTAATTAATGACCGACGATTGTAGCCACAGACTCAAAAATGGATTCCAGTCACTTTTCTCGAATTAACTTCGATTATACCGGTTCTCAGATTCCGGTTTCGGAAGTATCTCTTTTTGTTACCTCAGAGATGGCCTAACCGACCTGAGTACTGTTTCACTATGTAGGTTATATTAGTTTATGGACAAACTTTTTGCCTTTCTTACACAGAAAGGCTATACAATCACTGCTAAAACCGACTTCAACCGAGGCCCGGAGAGCCGAATGTCATATACTGATGGCGATCAGTGGGAGCAACGATAAACGGTATAGTACAAACAGCTGGAGCGGACTTACATGGTGGATTTTCGGTTCAGTGAAAATTTTTGCACTAGAAACCTTCTACGCACAACACTTTCTATTTTACTTTAATCTTAACTTTTAACACATGGATCAATAAGTCCCGAGACTAACAATGGAAACAACATTTTTTTTACAAATTTTTTTTTATTCATCATCGATAATCACCTTTTAGGGTGATACAATGGTTCCAACGTTTTTCTAATTTTTCAATACCATGTTTATAAAAAAATTTATCTTTCACTTCAAAATAAGCTTCAGTTTCAGCGATGACCTCCTCATTTGAGCAAAATCTTTTTCCATGGAGCATTTTTTTAAGATCAGCAAAGAGCCAGTAGTCACTGGGGGCTAAATCTGGCGAGTATGGGGGGTGGGGAAGCAGATCAAAGCCCAATTCGTTCAATTTCGCCATTGTTTCCATCGACTTGTGGCAGGGTGCATTGCAGCAATCCCGGCATCTACTTGGAAAAAACCTTTTTCATGCTCAATTTTTCATGAAGGATAGTAAATACACTTCCATATGATATCTGTGTCATCTCAGCAATCTCACGGAGCTTCACTTTACGATCTTTCATTATAATTTTTGTCACTTCACTCACATTTTCCGGTGTAACGGCTTCCCCAGGTTTACCCGAGCGTTCCCCGTCATTTGTGTCGGTACGACCACGTTTAAACTCGGCGAACCACCGACAAATCGTTGCTTTTGATGGGCAAGAGTCCGGATAACATTTTTCAATCCATTATTTGGCTTGAACGGTGTTTTTACCCATTAAAAAACAATGTTTTATCAAAACACGAGACTTGGATTTTTCGATTTTTTAAACAAACTACAAAACGGCTTTACTCCAACCTCGATAACTCAGCTGTTTCTGGTCGGATCGACTTAAAATTTTGACCCGTTTCAAGCAAAGGTTAGTACTCTAGGAAGACGTGGTTACTGGTTTACTACGAGCGATATCTCTGCTTTAGTCTCGGGACTTATTGATCCATGTGTTACATAATAACCTTTTCTAAACTTTTATATTATAAAAATATACAATTGACACTGACGTCTAGCAACACAGTCGGACTAAGAAAAACCTGTCTCTCTTGCTGTCACAGTCCTTTTTATAGTTGCTCAATCGGAAACAAGTAGTCCCGGTAATAACTTTTCACCCAAATTTCCGTATCGATGAAAGACTCATTTATTCGCGAGTCGAAGTAGCGATGACATCTAAAGGACGCTAATTACTTCGTCGTTTACGAACATCCTGACCCCTTCAGAAAACCTCATCGTACTGATAGTCTACTAAACATCTGGATTGTCCCTCGGCTCGATATCGATGATCATCTGATGTTGTGATGTTTACATTCGACTCTCAATGGATGCTATGAATCCGATTGTTTCTGCTGGCGATAATCTCTGGCAAATAAAAATGATCCGGTAGCGAGTTAAAAAAGGCGGGTGGGTAATGTCAGAGACATAACTGGATGTCGTGAATACGGAAAAATTGGGACGCTCCCATCACTTTTCCGAATATCAGTTAGTTGATTGATTTTATGAATTGTGCAAGCTTTCCCCTTTTTTACTAATAGAGTTTGAAGCGATGCACCTACATTAAAGTACAGATTAGTTACATTAAACAGCTACTATTTTACAACTATATATTAAAAAAACTTGAAAAAATTACTTTTAATTTACTGTAATTTATTTTTATTGAAGCTATGAAGTTCGAAGGTATCAGATTCTTCTCGAAATTTCAGTACGAGACAATGCAATGGCCTGGTCTGAAATGTATCGACGATCTTCGGTAGGCAAGAGTAATTTTAATAATAATAATGATAATAATAATAATAATAATAATAATAATAATAATAATAATAATAATAATAATAATAATAATAATAATAATAATAATAATTGACTATCTGTGGCACTAAAAAGTGACTTGAATTGTCACAATCAACTAGATCTGCATTTAGATCTGAGATGTTTCTCGTGTGTGTCTTGTTTCGGGAACAGTTGATCAGCAAATAGTAGGAAAGCGACAAAATTCAACTAGTTGTTTATGGTGATCTTTAGCACTGAAAAGTGCTTTGAATTGTCTGAAAAGCACTGAAAAGTGCTTTGAATGGGCCTTGCTGGATTTTTTGGCTGTCTTTCCACTGGTTTTCAGTGCCATCGTGCTGACGTTGTCTCGTGCGCTCAGAGTAGCTGTTTTAAATTAAATGACGCTATATCTCACATATTTTTTTTGCATAAATATCTGTTTAATAATCTTATTTTTGTGTATTACATCAACATTTTACAGTACAAGTGTTTTAACCCTTTGGCCTTTCATCTTTGTTGTTCATACGATTCGTTATTAATATTAGGTGTTTTAGTTACTCTTGTTCTGTATACTAATGTTTAATCATAATATTTATTTTAATTATTTATAAAATATGTACCTACTTATAACTATCCCTAACCTAATACGTACAAATTTTGAATTATTTGTATTTCAGAGATTGAGCACCTCTCTTCAAATTTCGTGCAGTATTGTTCGAATTTTTGTTCTAATATATCCAGTGAAGCCATCTCATGTACTTCACTAGTCCTTGTCCAAGGGGGTAGATTTAGAATCATCTTTAAGATCTTACTTTGAATGCGCTGAAGCCTGAGTTTGTGTGTTCGTGCACAGCCCCGCCAAACAGGGACTGCGTATTCAATTGCGGGGTAGATGATTTGTTTATAAACAGCCATCTGACCTAATGAGTATGCTGCATTTTTGAACGATTTTGTCAACATGTGACCTGAATATTAGATGTCTGTCAAAGGTGAGTCCTAGATAGATAACTTCATCGGACCATTGATTGACCTCTTCACCGAATCGTATTCTGCATTCGTCAGATGGAACAAGTTTTGGAGATCTTGAATGTGGAAACAAGATGACCTGAGTTTTTGCTGCATTGATCACAATTTTCCAGCTTGTAAAATATTCCGTTAAAGCGTCCAGACCTGTCTGTAGTTTATTCTTCAGAGCATTAACGACACGACCTTTGTAAAGAATGGCAGTATCATCAGCAAATTGTGACAGAACACCACCACCCGGAAGAGGTGGGATGTCTGATGTAAAAATGTTGTATAGCACGGGACCTAGGATACTTCCCTGGGGTACACCAGCAGGAATAGTAAATCTTTCTGAAAGTGCAATATTCAGAGAAACCTGGAATGGTCTATCTGCAAGATAATTTTCGATAATTTTAATAAGATACATGGGAAAAATATACCGATGCAGTTTAAACACCAGGCCATCGTGCCACACATTATCGAATGCCTTTTCAATATCCAATATTGCCATGGCAGTCGTTTTGGACACTGATTTGTTTTGCTGGATGACGTTGTTAACCCTTGTGACTTGGTGGATGGTGGATCTTCCTTTCCGGAACCCAAACTGTTCTTCCAGTAATATATCCTGTTCATCTGCGAAAGCAAGAATTCGCCTTTGTATTGACTTTTCAAACAGCTTGGATAGGGCAGAGAGTAAGCTGATGGGCCGATAGCTCTTGGAAAAGGAAGGGTCTTTCCCCGGTTTCAAAACTGGGATAACTTTAGCTAACTTCCACTTTGAAGGGAAGTAACCAAGCTCCCAGCAACCTGTTAAAAATTTTAGCTAAGAAGAGAAATGAGCGAATACTCAAATGTTTCAGCTCAATGTTGAATGTGTTGTCGAAACCGGGGGCCTTCATATTTTTGGATTTTTTCACAATAGCCATCAGCTCATTCGCAGTGACTCTACTTTCCTCAGGAACCAAGCTGTCTGATTGGTCAACCTCAGCTACGCTATCAGCAACGGCTCTTTCATGTGGACTATCAATGTTGAGTCCTAAATTGTGAGAACACACAAACTGCTGGCCTAGCACATTTGCCTTCTCTACTGGTGTGATTAAAGGTATTCCTTCAGCTGCGTCCTGGGGTGGCATCAGAGGAGGACTAGGCTTCGGTTTTTTCTTAAGCACCTTCGTTAAGGACCAGAAGGGCTTTGAATGTGGGAGAATTTCTCGAAGCTTTTCCTGGAAGTTCCTGTTGCAAAGCTCAGATATCCTTTCCTGGATTATCCTAGTTAAGTTGTTATAAGAAGTCTTCCTATCTAGGATGCCAGTTCGTTGATACTGCCTCCGGTAGATATTTCGAAGTTGGCTGAGTTTCTTGGTGACACTGTCAATTTGAAGAGAGGAACTCGGCATATGCTGTACTGGAACCGTCCAATCACGAGCGACTGTGATTGAATACTGGAAGGAAGATAGGGCTGCATCGATTTCCATCGGGGAATCCAGTGGCAAATCGATAATCGATTTGTTGAAATTGGACCCAATCGGTGCGATAATAGTTCCTCCGAGGTTGAATAGGCAAAGTTTCTGGTGAAGATCCCAACGTCAATATTACTGGAAAGTGGTCAGAAGAGAGCTCGTTGAAGATAACCGGAGTGCTGTCTATGGTGATGTTGCTGATGAATATATCCAAAATGGAATGAACTCCCGATCTGGAAAGTCGCGTTGGTTGATCCGGAGCGAGGATGTAGTATTGTCCAGCTTCGTAATCTTCGGCAAGTACGAATCCGTTTCGATTCTGTCTTTTGTTTCCCCACAGCTCATGCCGTGCGTTCAGGTCCCCAGCAATGATGAATTTGTTCTGTCGTCGAGTGAGCATAGCCAGATCTCGCTTCAATGATGCACACGTACCATCTCGAAGATTTGTTTGTTTTGGGCAGTACGCTGCCATGATGATGATGGGTCCCATCGTCGTTGTAATCTCAATTCCGATGGCTTCTATTGGTTGCAATTTAAAGGCTGACAGAAGCCTGTGCTGAATGGATCGTTTAATGGCAATGGCAACTCCCCCTCCTCTGGTAGTTGTCCTGTCGAGCCTGTGAATCCTGTAATTGGAAATAAAAATATAAATTTCAGGTTTAAGATGAGTTTCAGTTAAAAAAGCAACATCGGCATTCTTCTCTTGAAGAAAGTCGAACAATTCAGCAGTTTTGTTCCTGAGTGAGCAAGCATTCTAATTTACTATAACCAACTCATTATGTTGCATATTCGATGATGAATTTGCCTAAGGCGTTGATTTGATCTAACCGCGTTCTGCAGTTTCGTAGTTTTGTTGTCATTGTTTCAAAAATGACGATCAGTTGTTCAGCAGAGAATAAATCACCAGAGTCATCCTTTGCTTGTGGTTGATTATTGCCCCATCCTGGAATTTTTGAGGAAGATTCTTTTTGTGATCCAGCGGCTGAATCTTTTGGATTGCTGCGAGGAAGTGGCGACAAATTCGGAATATCCCTCTTCGGTGGGAGCCGTGGGAAATTAATTTCATCCTTCTGTGGAACATTCTTGCGCGTTGATTGTTTACGGGAGGCCTGTTGTAGAATTTTTGTGAACTCAGCACGTTTGGGACACGATTTGCTAGTAGATGGATGGTCGCCATTACAGTTCATACATTTTACAGCGATGTCATCTAGTAGGCAATCGTTGGTATTGTGTGATTCGGCACATTTCCCGCACCGACTTTTCATGTGACAATTCATCGCTCCATGGCCGTAGTTCAAACAGTTCGTGCACTGTGTGACATCCCGATGTACCGGTTTATACTTTTGCCATTCGATGATTATGTGGAATAACGATTTAATCGTTTTCAGTTGACTCATGGTGATGGAGCCCTTCTCCAGATGAACCAGGTACAGTTGATCTCTAAACTTTTTGTCCGTATTATGTCGTTTCATTTTAAACACCATCATAGGCTTTAGTTCAGCCTCCGACAGTGCCTGCTTTAGTTCGGCTTCCATCATGTCGGGTAGTCCTCGAAGTACAACCTTCATAGGTTTGTTGGCGGCAATATCGTGTGTGAAGTATTCCGCTTTCGTCTGCTTCAGGTACAATTCCACTCCTTTGTAGTGGTTCAAAGCCGGAACAGTTATTTTGTAGTCTTCAGTACATAAACGGATTGTTGCCTGTAGTCCTTTGCTGATCAGTGTGTTGAAGTCCAATCGTAGAGTTGGTCTGAATCCCTTCAGGTAGAAAGGCGGCATTTTTTCCTTCTTCTGCAGTTCCTCTTCGACATCAACTGGCAGATCAGCATATTGATTTTTAATCAGCAAACGGTCGTTTACCTGTACATCACTTGGCTTCAGACGCTTAGCATCCTTTGGATCCTTCTCGGATCTATGGCGCGTTTTACCCATAGCTTGGGTAGGTAGACAACTGCAAATAAAAAATAAAACAAAATTAGTCGTAGTAGGTTATTCGTCTATTCACATCGAGTGTTAGATGACGAATATGCTATTTCTCACATGACATTTCGTTTTATACCTGCTACTGGCAGCGGTGTACGGACAGCCCCTTTGCCAAAATTCCTTTTCCTGTTCACAGAACGGGAAACAGCGAGACGACATAAAAGAGAGAGTTATTAGAGCGGCAGCCAGTAATACTGAATTGACTGTCTAGCTGTTAACAGCATCTCTTGGAATTTTTACGCAGAAATACGAGCGCAGGAGGAACAGTTAAGGGCAAGGCAAAGTCCCGCTTGAACCGTGCTGGTCTGCAGTTTCCAGTTGGCAGAATAAATCGTCTGCTCCGTAGAGATGGTCGGGTATAGAAATTCCGACCCGTACCCGTACCCGATTAAAAATTTAAAAAATTACTCGTACCCGACCCGTACCCGATCAATTATTAAAAAAATTACCCGTGCCCGACCCGTACCCGATAAAAAATTTAAAAAAAAATACCCATACCCGATTAAAAATTACCTGTACCCGTACCCGACCCGAATGAGTAGTGAAAATTTTACGAAAATTCAGGATGGAGAAAATAAAGTGTTTTAGATAGCGAGCCGTATCAGGCTCTAGTTGGTAAGTAAAATACATTAAAATGCTTGTTTACATTTAATCATATAAATACACTGTGAAGCATGAATAGATTTCCAATGTCTATGGTACTTTATTCTCATTTACAAATGTCAACAAAGCGAGTAATATCTACTCAAATTTTTCGAGAAGCATATTTACCCAAAATGTCATACCCTTTCTATTCAATTTTGGGTAAGTATGATTTTTACGAAACAGTGCGACTTTTGATTCGATTCTTTAGAACCACAAGTAAGCGTGCTCATTATCTTGACACACAAATAAAAATTCACATTCGAATTACTTGAAAAATCACGTAAATGGTTCCAAATGTCAAATTGAATATTATACGTGACGAAAATGAATGTTATGCGAACATCCCCTAAAATGAATAGAGTATCATCAGTTCGTTTACGTGAATTGACCAAACATCAAACAATGTACGTGTATTCCCGGTGTGAAAAATTCAATTTTGAAAATTATGAACAATGAGTCTTTCAAGTGTAAGTAGTTTGAACATTCGTGAGAATTTTTTTTGGTTACAATTTTTTACTACAAAGCAAAATGAATTATGATTTTGATTTAAATTAATCTGTCAAATATGCCCGTTTTGTAAGCCTCACAAACCCACACCCACGATGTTAACGGTAGCTGGTTGTTTTTACAGCCATTGAACTTCTGTGCCACCTCCGGTGGAACCCTCAACGAGTGAACACGGTGAAAATTTGAGTATTTCGCGAGAAAAGATTTTCACCCGTACTTTCACGACTCTACGTTGTCACGCATCGAGATTTTCATTTGTAGTCCAGTGAAAAGAAATGAAAATTAACTGGCTATATAGTCTAACTTGCTGTACCATCAATCGGTGTCATTTCAAGTGAGGTGACACCACCCAAAGATGAAGAATAAGAATAACATCAATGCAGATATCTGAAATAAATGTTCATGTTTTTATGGTTAGAATTCTAATGATTTATATGAAAATTTTGAAAATCTCCAACCAATATTTAAAATAACAGTTTTCTGGTATCTGAATGTGATATGAGTACTACACTACATTTTATATATGAATCAAATAATTTTTTGTGCATTAAACAGCTTTAAAAACATCCATTAAAACCTACGTGAAAAGTAGGGTCTGACCGCAACATCTTAGAGCTAAGGTAGTGTGTCTTATGAAATATGTTATAAAAAAGTAGGGTGGAAAATATTCACATAACTTTTCAAGTAACTTTGATGTGATCGTTTTTTTTGCCTTTCTCATATATTCCCCGGGTTGGCGGTTCAATGCATAGGGCACTGGTCTTACAAACCAGTTGTCGTATGTTCGAGCCCCGACCTGGAAGGATTCGTAGTGTCAGTAGAATCGTAGCACCAGCCATGCAATGGTTCTGTAAAGATGTGTTCAACATCATCACTTTCGCTTTCGCATTGCCGTTCGTAATTGACGTGTGTTAGTGACGGTGCAAATTATTTTAAGTTCCATCTTGATGAATCTTTTGGTAGGAAATATTGAGATCTGAGATGGTTCTCGTGTGTGTCTTGTTGCGTTAACAGTTGCTCAGAAAATGGTAGGAAAGCGACAAAATTCAACTAGTTCTTTATGATGATCTTTAGCACTGAAAATTGCTTTGAATTGTCTGAAAAGTGCTTTGAATGGACCTAGCTGGACTTTTTGGCTGCCTTTCTACCGGTTTTCGGTGCCATCGTGCTGACGGTGTCTAGTACGTTCAGAGTAGCTGCTTTAACTTGAATGACGCTATTTCTCACTTCACATTTCATTTTATACCTGCGATGAGCACCTGTCCAATTCTCCTTAATTTTTTTGCGACTTACTTTACTATGGGGCGCCTATCCAAAATTTACCCTCTGAGAGTGATAAATTTTTGATCATGAATATCTCCTGTTGTATCTAATGAATCAACATAATTCTTGCGACATACCATCGGAAATATGATCACAATTTCATGCTACAATTTTCAGTTGAGTGAAATAATCTCAAATAGTTCAAAATTAACTTTTTCTGAAATGTTTGGTATAAACGAGTGTCAAAGAGGATAATTCATAAGGCGCGTTTGCCTTTCTCGTATTTTGAAATCTCATAGCTCAGTGATCTGTAGAAGAATTTATATAATCTAACTACCAATAGAATCGAAAATTTTCAACTTGAACGTGTATTGCAACAACATTGAAGTTTTTTAATAGTACACTATTGAAAAACCTGTTTGCTTTAACCCATGGCAGCACAAGCCAATCAGAACGCTAGATGGCTGCATCTATACAAGAGCATGCATATAAAAGTGTAGTGGTTCATTTTTCCTACGTCATTTAAGTTAAAGCAGCTACTCTGAACGTACGAGACACCATCAGCACGATGGCACCGAAAACCGGTAGAAAGGCCAAAAAGTCCAGCAAGGTCCATTCAAAGCACTTTTCAGACAATTCAAAGCACTTTTCAGAGCTAAAGATCATCATAAAGAACTAGTTGAATTTTGTCGCTTTCCTACCATTTTCTGAGCAATTGTTGTCGCAACAAGACACACACGAGAACCATCTCAGATCTCAATATTTCCTACCAAAAGATTCATCAAGATGAAATGAAAGTGATGATGTTGAACACATCTTTATACTAGTATACAAATATGCCGGGCGAAACAGAGTTGCCACGTATACAGATCAAAAGGTATTTTGTCGTGAATACTTTAGTATGCGGCCGAAAACTAAATGAACAAATTGTTAGAACAAAGCTTTCCACTTGATTTGCGCATTCTACTTTCCAGGCGTATCAGAAATGGCTAAACTTGAAGCAATCTTAAATATTTCTTTATCACAGTGATGTGGTCGTCCTGAAAAGGACGGGGGGTTTTCAACTCCTCGTCGTTACGGATGGCTAGCTGCAGATGGCGAGGGATGATTTTCGTTTTCTTGTTGTCACGGGTAGCGTTACCGGCCAATTCTAACATTTCAGCAGCCAAGTACTCCATCACTGACACCAGATAGATCGGTGCACCGGCACCGACACGTTCGGCCTAGTTCCTCTTCCGGAGCAGACGATGGATTTTGCAGCTGGGAACTACAGACCAGCACGGTTCGAGCGAGACTTTGCCTTGCCCTTAAGTGTTCCTCCTGTGTGCGTGCTTCTGCGTAAAAATTCCAAGAGATGCTATTAACAGCTAGACAGTCAATTCAGTATTACTGGCTGCCGCCCTACTAACTCTCTCTTTCAGACAATTCAAAGCACTTTGCAGTGCTAAAGATCGTCATGAACAACTAGTTGAATTTTGTCGCTTTCCTACTATATGCTGACCAACTGTTCCCGAAACAAGACACACACGAGAACCATCTCCGATCTAAATGCAGATTTTATTGAATGTGACAATTTAAGGGTCTTTTTAGTGCCACAGATAGTCATTAGGAGTCAAATAAGCTTTCAATATTTCTTACCAAACGATTCATCAAGATGGAAATTAAAATAATTTGTACAGTCACTAACACATTCAATTACGAACGGCAATGCGAAAGCGAAAGTGATGATGTTGAACACATCTTTATACTAGTATGGGGTCGTGTGAAAATATGCCATGCGAAACAGGGTTCCCATATATACAGATTAATCTATATTTTATTTATACATACATGTATATACAGATGAATCTATATGATTATTATTATTATTATTTCTATTTTTATTATTATTATTATTATTATTATTATTATTATTTTTATTATTATTATTATTATTATTATTATTATTATTATTATTATTATTATTATTATTATTATTATTATTATTATTATTATTATTATTATTATTATTATTATTATTATTATTATTATTATTATTATTATTATTATTATTATTATTATTATTATTATTATTATTATTATTATTATTATTATTATTATTATTATTATTATTATTATTATTATTATTATTATTATTATTATTATTATTATTATTATTATTAATATTATTATTATTATTATTATTTTTATTACTAAAATTACTCTTGCATACCGAAAATCGTCGATACATTTCAGATCAGGCCATTGCATTGTCTCGTACTGAACTTTCGAGAAGAATCTGATATCTTCGAACTTCATAGCTTCAATAAAAATAAACTACAGCAAATTAAAAAGGTATTGTTTCAAGTTTGGAATATATAGTTGTAGTAGCTGTTTAATGTAACTAATCTGTACTTTAATGTAGGTGCATCGTTTCAAACTCTATTAGTAAAAAAGGGGAAAGCTTGCACAATTCATACAATCAATCAACTAACTGATATTCGGAAAAGTGATGGGAGCGTGCCAGTTTTTTCGTATTCACGACATCCAGTTATGTCTCTGACAGTACCCACCCGCCTTTTTTTTTCACGGACACTAGTCCGTGAAAAAAAAGGCGTCTCGGCTTTCGGTAGAGCTTCGGGAGAAAGTCGGATGAACTTTCTACTTAAATTCGCCAGCGTAGCTTGTACTAAAATCTTCGGGCTTCACCCGAAAGAAAATGCTAGGAGTTTAAAAACTCATAGTTGGGAAGAGTTAGGTGTTAGTCGGTTTCAAAGAGTTCGCGGAAAATATCCGTAAGTCTCGGGCGTCGGCCCGTGGACAGTCAGTCAGTGGTCAAAGTGTTAACAATCGATTTTCAAGTAGTACCATTCCGTGTACAATATCGTTGTGAGAAAAGAATCCGCTAAATATGGCTGACAGAAAAGCATGATAGCAGTTTTTTTTAATAGTGATAAATAAAAGTTATTATCGGATCTGTAAGCACATAGCCTGATGGTAGCAAGTGGAAGAAGGAACATTTACTGAGGGATAATACCTATTTTTCGCGAACAAAACATACAGCACAAGAAGCTTAGATCCACTTTAGTGTTACCGAAAAAAAAGATAACGAATAATAACGTTTTTTTTTTGAAGAGTTTGCTGCCCTTGTGTAAGGGCATGGAAACAGAATCGTGCTGTTGATTGTGAAGAAACAGAAGTAAATAAAAGTTTAAAGAGGAACAGAAGAAACAAATTTATTATTTTCTAATTGTGAAAAAGAAACACCCCTCCAATCCTCGACGCACGCCACTCGGACTGCGCGGCAATATAGGCTATTCGGAAATATAGGCTATTCATCTAGTGACAGCGGCACTGGCCGCGGACGGGAGAAAGAAGCTGTAAGGAGACGCCAATAGTGCGAGAGAAAAAGAAATGGAGGCATGAATAATGATCAACGGATTAGTAACAATAGTCGAGTCGTAACATTTTTAATATAAAATATCATTATTATCAACCAAGCATATTGGTTCGGTGCTTGAGTATAATTGGTTACCCTTACTTGTTCAGATTGGAACTGGCATGAGCTCGATCGAGTTTCAAGTTTTATTAAAGACAGCAAACGTAGATATTACGTTTGCATTTGATTTGTTTACGTATTGACCACGGTCAACACGGAGCACATGTACTAGGGACACACGTGTTAAGTAAAACCTGTTTTAATCCACCTAGTGGTGTAATGATGCCTTTCTCATATTACTCATAACATCAAAAAAGTTACTGTGGAATTCGCAAAAACAACTGTTCATTGAAAAGGAATAACAAAGTTTGTTCGGACTTAATCTAACGAACTCTACAAATTCTGTTTATCGTGTAGATCCGAAACCGGAAGTAGTATCTACAACAAATTTAGAAATTTCGTATGAAACTGTAAGACTTTTCCTTTGAACCTATAAGTTTGTGAAAATCGATGTAGCCATCTTGAAGGAAAGTGAGTGAGACCCTTTTGCAGTTTTTAATCACCATTTCCATTTTTTTTCAAAACCAGATTCAGATGACCGAAATAGCCGAAGTTGGTTTGTTTGCGAGCAACAAATATGACCTACAAATTGGAACAGTTTTGAACATAGTTAAACCTAAACTTACTATCTCATGCTTTATTTCGATTAAACCAATTAAACAAAATCTATCAAACGAAGCGAAGATGCGTTTCTGTTACTTCTGCATATGTATTATTATTATTAATATTATTATTATTATTATTATTATTATTATTATTATTATTATTATTATTATTATTATTATTATTATTATTATTATTATTATTATTATTATTATTATTATTATTATTATTATTATTATTATTATTTTTATTATTATTTTTATTATTATTATTATTATTATTATTATTATTATTATTGACATCATTACACCACCGGCACGGTATTACTGCACTATTGGCTGTGAAAATTGCATATTTTTTCAAATAAATTTGAATTCAATGACATTCGTTTATTCGTTCAATCGCACTTATCATAGAATAGCTAAAACTATTATCGACCGCAACACCGTCTTTTACCAATATCACACACCATTAACAGAAATCCATAACCGTTTCGATTCATTCATAGCGTGTACGAAATAGAACAAAGCACGCATCATTTTTTTTTTTTTTTTTAATAACTATTTATTGGAATATGAGTTTAAAATTAAATTATTAAGATTTAAATTGGGTGTTCAGCCACAAGTGGTGACTTTTCAGCCCTGTTATATATATGATTTGGTTATTACCATGAAGACATCATTTGCTTCCGCAATTCTGAGATTTTTGTGTAGGGAAAATTCTAAACCTACTTGTATTGTGTAATGGGGAAAAGGAACTTATATACTAACTTACTAACTAATACAGAGAGCGAATCGATTCAATTGAAGATTGCATCGATTTTTGTCGGAATTTGCTTATAATATTATGTGACATTACATCTAATGGTTCTATATTTGTGAGTCTGTGTAACTCATTTGTACTAAACCAGGGAGGACGCTTCAAAATCATTTTCAGAATTTTATTCTGAATCCTTTGAAGCGTTTTCTTCCTGGTGGAACAACAGCTTGACCAAATTGGTACCGCATAAAGCATGGCTGGTCTGAAAATTTGTTTATAAATTAACAATTTGTTTTTTAGACAGAGCTTAGAATTTCTGTTTATAAGAGGATATAAACATTTAATATATTTATTACACTTTGCCTGGATTCCTTCAATGTGATCCTTGAAAGTGAGTTTTTTGTCATACGTTAAACCTAAGTATTTAGCTTGATCAGACCATGTCAATTCCAAGCCATTCAATTTGAGAATGTGATTATTGTTTGGTTTAAGAAAAGAAGCTCTTGGCTTGTGAGGAAAGATAATTAATTGCGTTTTTGCTGCATTTGGTTTAATTTTCCATTTTGACAGATAATCACTGAAAATATTTAAACTTCTTTGTAGGCGACTGCAGATCACTCTTAGATTTCTACCTGTGGCTAACAGACTTGTGTCGTCACAGAATAACGATTTCTGACAACCAACGGGTAGATTTGGAAGATCAGAAGTGAAAATATTATACAAGATTGGAGCTACACTCGAACCCTGTGGAACACCGGCTCGTACGGGTAGCAATTCAGATTTACAATTCTGATAGCTAACCTGAAGAGTACGATCAGTTAAATAATTTTGAATCATTTTGATCAAATAAATAGGAAACTGGAAATCAGACATTTTTGCTATTAAACCTTTGTGCCAAACACTGTCGAATGCTTTTTCTATGTCTAGAAGAGCAACTCCAGTGGATAACCCAGAAGATTTATTTGATTTTATCATGTTCGTTACTCTGACAAGTTGATGAGTAGTTGAATGTTCATGACGAAATCCAAACTGCTCTGGTAAAAAAATTGAATTCTCATTTATATGAGTCATCATTCTCAACAAGATAATTTTTTCAAAAAGTTTACTGATAGAAGAAAGTAAGCTAATTGGGCGATAACTTGATGTTTCTGCTGGGTTTTTATCAGGTTTTAGGATAGGAATTACTTTAGCGTTTTTCCATCTTTTTGGGAAGTAAGCTAATGAAAAACACTTGTTGAAAATTTTAACCAGGAGTCTCAAGGCAACATCGGGAAGATTTTTAATAAGAATATTAAAAATTCCATCATTACCAGGAGCCTTCATGTTTTTGAGTTTCCTAATAATTGATTTAATTTCATCAAAATTCGTCTCAATACTGTCATCGTGTGATAACACTTGGGTTGAAATATGATCAAATTTCAGTGAGACTTCATTTTCAATATGACTCACAACGTTTAAATTAAAATTGTGGACACTCTCGAACTGCTGAGCAAGTTTTTGAGCTTTTTCACCATTTGTAAGAAGTATTTGATTTCCTTCCTTGAGAGCAGGAATTGGTTTCTGAGGTTTCTTAAGAACCTTAGAAAGTTTCCAGAAAGGTTTAGAATATGGTTTAATTTGTTCAACTTCTTTAGCGAAATTTTCATTTCGCAAAAGAGTAAATCTATGTTTAATTTCTTTTTGTAAATCCTTAACTATGTTTTTCATAGTAGGATCACGAGAACGTTGATATTGTCGTCGACGAACATTCTTCAACCGAATGAGCAGTTGAAGATTGTCATCGATGATAGGAGAATTTAATTTAGTTTGAGCTTTGGGAACTGAAAGGTTTCTAGCTTCGATAATATAATGATTCAAATTATCAATTGCTGTGTCGATGTCCGCAGAATTTTCTAAAATAGTTTCATGATCCACATGATTTTCAATGTGAGATCTGTAATCCAACCAATTAGCTCTATGATAGTTGAAAATAGAACTAATTGGATTAATTATAGCTTCGTTGGAAAGTCTGAATGTTACTGGAAGATGATCTGAGTCAAAGTCAGCATGTGTAATCGGTTCACTACAAATGTGACTTTGATCTGTTAGAACCAGATCAATTGTAGACGGGTTTTTCACGGAAGAGAAACAAGTAGGATTACTGGGATGAAGAACTGTGAAGTAACCAGCTGAGAGTTGATTATGAAGTATTTTACCATTACTGTTATTTTGCCTACAATTCCACTGGACATGCTTAGCATTTAAGTCCCCTATTACGAAAAATTTAGATCGATATCTTGTAAGTTTTTGCAAATCGCCTTTAAAGAAATTTAATTGTTCGCCGGTGCATTGGAATGGCAAATATGCTCCAGCGATGAAATAAATTCCATGAATGGTTTCAACTTCGATTCCCAAGCTTTCAATAACTTTAGTATTGAAAGAAGGTAAAATTCGATGTTTAATTTGCCGTTGGACAAAAATGGCAACTCCACCACCCATTCCAGTAAACCTGTCAAATCGATGAACCACATAATGTGGATTACTTTTCAATTTTACATTTGGTTTAAGAAAAGTTTCTGTCACAATGGCAATATGAATTTTATGAACTTTGAGAAAATTATAAAATTCATCTTCACTCGATTTCAAAGATCGAGCATTCCAATTTAAAATATTCAAATAATTATTTAACATCACTGTTAAATTTTAAATTCATTATAATATTATTTGCAAATTTCCATCCGATTTGAAATGCTTCAAAAAGTGATGAAGTCGAATTCATTTGGATGATCATTTGAAAAAGTTGATCTTGTAGGTAGATCATTTTATTTTCAGTTATATCGCCTAAATCGACTTCATTTAAAGAAGCGAATGGCATTGAAGGAATATTTGTAGGTAGACTGCCATTAGAAGAAGATGATTTGGTCGGTCTACCTATTAATAAATTGTTTTCGTTAGAAGAAGAACTACAAGGCGGTCCTGTGTTTTGATTATTTACATTAGAAGAAATAGGTGATAGATTTCTACCTAATATACCAGCATAACTGACCTTAGAAGAAGATGATGACGAGGTCGATCTACCTGTCAATAAATTGTTTTCGTTAGAAGAGGAATTGGCAGGCGTACCTGTTTTTTGTTTCGAAGAAATCAGTGCCTTAGTATAATTAGGCGTGGCATTTGTAACGGTTTTTTGATTTTCAGGTATGTTCTGTAAATTTAAGGTCGTTGATTTGACTTGTTGTCGAAGCGAACGAGCGTTTAAAATTTTTTCCCTGACAGGACATTTCAAATAATTGGATTTATGATTTCCATTGCAATTTGAACATGAAAATTTATCAGTGGTTTCGTTCATTGGACAAACGTCTTTCGAATGCGAATTACCACAATTCAAACACCGTATATCCATATGACAATTTTTGGTTCCATGACCGAAGCCTTGGCAACGACGACATTGCGTTAAGTTTGCAATACGATTATGCCGTTTATAATGTTCCCAATGAATTTTAATGTGGGAAATGAAACGTACTTTTTCTAAAGTTTTCAAATTGTTTACATCACTTCGATTGAAGTGTATTAGGTAAAGTTCATGGGAAATTCCAGAGCGTGGTTTAGAAGTACCATTCGCTCTTTTTTTCATAAGTATTACTTGGGAAGGGGCAAAACCAAGCAATTCTTTTAGTTCATTTTTAATTTCATCAATACTTTGATCATTTGATAATCCTTTCAAGACAGCCTTGAAGGGTCTGTCTGATTTTATATCATATGAATAAAATTTATGAAGTTTTTCGGACAAATATCGAATAAGACGTTCGTAATCTTCCAATCCATCCACCAAGACTCGACATTCTCCTCTTCGTCCGATTTGAAATGAGACTTTTACTTCCGGGAGAAAAGTAGAAAGCTCAGTACGGAATGCCTTGAAGTCGGAAATCATCACCGTCACTGGTGGCATAGATTGTTGTTTCTTCCCAGAACGACAAGCGTCCATTTTGGGAATTTTTGAAGAATTTTCTTCTATGTCGCTACAATCGGATTCAGGAAGAATCTCGTAAATATTGTTAGACGGCATAGGATCAACGGAAGGGAAATCCGTCCGTTGTCTTTTATTTTTACATTCAGATTCTATAAGATCGTGAATGTTATTAGAAAAATGTTGAATAACGGATTGTGATTTATTCCGTATTGAATTATTTTTAGCCTTAGGCTTGTTGCCTTTCCGGTTGGACGCAGGCATTTTTGAAATTAATGAAATTTTAAATTAAATTAACTAGGCTAAATTGGTCTTCGATTAGACTCCTAGCTAGCCTTAAAAAAGGCTGATTAATTTCTTAGTCACTCTAATATCACTCTTTGTATCACTTAGTCACTCTAATATCACTCTTTGTATCACTTAGTCACTTAGTTAGTGATTCAGGTAGCCTTGAAAAAGACTGAAGCCTTGAATCAATGAAACTCTAGGTAGCCAGAAAAAAATTCCAGGAGCCAAGAGCTATACGCGTGCGGTGCGAACGACTGTTCAACACCGACTGGAAGCACGCATCATTTGTTTTGTATTTTCTTCTTCTTTCGATGATGTACATATTTTCTTTCTATATGGCGATTTGAAAACTTTGACACTCATCGCCCTGTAACCGCGGAACCGAAAGTCGGATCCGGATGATATTTTACAGTATTTTGAAAGATAATATGAGCTTTAATTCAAATCAACATATGTGAAAATCGGTTCAAGCATCGCATGGAAAACGAAGTGAGTTCTAGTTTTGGATTTTTTTCTTCACCACTTCCGGAACAGAAAAAGGGGGGACCAGTAGTGCCGAATTATGTTTTTATGCCCACAAACTAACAAGTTCTGCAATTTCATTTGAATTTTAGTTTGTAAAAATCGGTTGAGCCTTTTCAGATAAAAATGAGTGCACACTTTTTCACTAATTTTCACATATTACCATGTAACTCCGGAACCGGAAGTCGGATCCAAATATAATTCAATAGCAGGCTGTGGGAGTGTTAGTCCTTTTATTTTAATCTAAGTTTGTGAAAATCGGTTCAGCCATCTCTAAAAAAGGTAAGTCCATATTTTTTCAATTTTTTTGGTACATATCATCCTATATCTCCGGAACCGGAAGTCGGATCGGGATGAAATTCAGTAGAAGGCTATGGGACTATGAGACCTTTCATTTGAATCTTAGTTTGTGAATATCGGTTCAGCCATCTCCGAGAAAAGTGAGTTCATATTTTTGTTATATAGGCACATACACACACAGACATTTGCTCCGTTCGTCGAGCTGAGTCGAATGGTATATGACTCGGATAAAATGTCGGTTTTCACAGTGATTGCATAATCTGTCTATATGAGAAAGGCAAAAAAAACACGGATAAACTATTGAGGTGGCCATACTGGCATGAAGGCTTAAGGTGAAATGTAGCGTCATAAAATGCGCGCCAAATTTTATCCGCTTCAGTTGAACGAACGTCGCACAAAGCAAACCAAGAAAAACGGACACATAGAAACAAGAACCTTTTTCAATGATTGAGCGCAGTGGGTTTACCTTTCGTTATATTGGCTTGTAAAAAAGACTGGACGTAATGGATTTTGAATCCTTCACACTTTGAATATATGCTAATTCAATCGTTATTGTTAGTGATTACTCTTACACTAGAGCTATAATCATGAGTAATTATGAATAACTAACATGAGGTTATATGTATATGTATTAACCAACTTGCTAACCATGTATATGCCTGTTGTTTATCAATGTTTATCACATTGTTTATATCACGATAATACTTGGTTTGTATTTCATTCAGTAGCTTGTCAATGATGAAGTTATAGTTTTGCTATAAAAATTGCTACAATCTAAAATAATACCTGTTATACGATATCACACAGCCAGGCTTTATTGCTTCAGCAACATCAATGCATTGAACTCAACAGAATTGGACATTATTAGCATTATAAATGACAGTTACTTAAAAAATAAACAATTTCTTACAATACCCATTTTATTGTATTCAACTCGTTTTTATTTCTACACAAAACCCAACCTGCATAAATTCGCGTCATAATTTTACATGGAATTTTTGCTCACGATATAATGCCACCGTGCCCACCGTGCATTTCTCACACCACCTCAATACGAAACAGCAGCGCGCAAGCAATAAAAAATGCGGAAAAGTTAATGTAAACTTTTTCAAATTTCGGATGTTTTAGCTAAAATTTTATAATTTTGAGTTGCATTTTCAGATTCTTTGTGAAATTCTGCTACGAACACTACTTTTCAGTTCTAAAATCATCTTCGTGGAACGGAACAGTTACTGTTTATACATTTCAAAAACCAATTACACCTCGGCAAATCAAAATTTCAAAATTCTAAGAATACTTAGTTATGATAAATTTGATTTCGAAAACTTAAGTGTTTTTGGTTTTTCGAAAATCGGTCTAGTTTTTGAATAATTGATCAAAAACGCGATTCGCGCATTCCGCTACATTTCACCTTAAGGTGAAATGTAGCGGAATGCGAAAATCGCGTCTAAGTATTCTTAGAATTTTGAAATGTTGCTTTGCCGAGCCGTAATTGGTTTTTGAAATGTATAAACGATAACTGTTCCATTCCACGGGAATGGTTTTAGAACTGAAAAGTAGTGTTTGTAGCAGAATTTCACTAAGAATCTGAAAATGCAACTCAAAATTATAAAATTTTAGCCAAATCAACCAAAATTTGAAAAAGTTTACATAAAACTTTCCGCATTTTTTTATTGCTTGCGCGCTGCTTTTTCGTATTGAGGTGGTGTGAGAAATGCACGGTGGACTCGGTGGCATTATATCGTGAGCAAAATTTACATATCAAATAATGACGCGAATTTTGCAGCATTGGATTTTGTGTTGAAATAGAAACGAATTGAATACAATAAAATGGGTATTGTAAGAAATCGTTTATTATCTAAGTAACTGTCATTTAAAACGCTAAAAATGTCCAACTCTGTTGAACTCAATGCATTGATGTTGCTGAAGCAATAATGCTTGACTGTGTAATATCATATGATAGGTATAATTTTAGATTGCAGCAATTTTTATAGCAGAACTAAAACTTCAACCTTGACAGACTATTGAATTCAATCGTTCTCTTGAAGAAGAATCAATGCTTGCTACTAAACTCAGGCATATACATGGTTAGCAAGTTAGTCAATACATATACATGTTACCTCATGTTAGTCATTCATAATTACTAATTATTCATAGCTATAGTGTAAGAGTAATCACTAACAATAGCGATTGAATTAGCATATATTGAAAATGTGAAGGATTCAAAAATCCATTATGTCCAGTATTTTTTACAAGCCAACATAACGCGAGGTAAGCCCACTGCGTTCAATCACTGTAAAAAGTTCTGGTTTCTATGTGTCGGTTTTTCTTGTTATGCTCTGTGCGACGGTTCATTCAACTGAACCGACGTCGCATACGGTAAAGAATAACGTTAAACCACGAGTATGATACGATGTTTTGTTGCAGCCTGTGCCGTCGACCCTTATAGCGGAATTAACAAAGACAGTTTGGTTAGCGCACACGGCGGGCATGACAAATTTGAGAGCACCGAGTTTTGCTGGCTCAATAATAAACAAAAATGCCAATTCGAACGAAATTCGACCACGCAGGGTTCGTAGCACTTGAAGCAATACAATGACCAGTAATGTGAGACTAGGTCAAGTTTATTTACGTTAATGAATGCCAACCATAACCACGGTCAAGATCGTAATTATTTGCAGCTAAAAATTATTATAGCACCTTCCAGGTAATTTGTTTTATAATTTTAAGGGCTCATTGATAAATCAAAAAATGAAACTGATTTATAGGCTACCTGGGAAAAAACATTATATTCGAACAAACACGGGCTAGATAACTACAAGGCGTGTTGAAAAAAAAACTCCCAAAGAAGAATTGGAAGAGTTTGTACTCACATGGGATGAAGTGACTATAACAGATCGGCTGAAAAGTTCGTATCGTTTCTATGAGAGGGCGCCACTAGAATTAAATCCATACCATTTTCAGTTAGTACCAACCTTCAAAAGATACGTGTATAAATTTGACAGCTGTCTGATTATTAGTTTTGTGAGATATTGCATTTTGAGTGAAGCTACTTTTGTTATTGTGAAAAAAATGGAAAAAAAGGAATTTCGTGTGCTGATGAAACACTACTTTTTGATGAAAAAAAGTGCCGCCGATACCAAAAAATGGCTTGATGAGTGTTATCCAGACCCTGCACCGGGCGAAGCAACAATTCATAAGTGGTTTGCAAAATTTCGTACTGGTCATATGAGCACCGAAGACGATGAACGCAGTGGACGTCCAAAAGAGGCTGTTACCAATGAAAACGTGAAAAAAATCCTCGAAATGATTTTCAATGACCGCATCCTTTTGAAGAGTATGCTTTAAGAGCGCTACGAATAATGGAATATATTAACACTCAGCAAGGGAATCAAGGCCAAGAAAATGTAAAGAAATCCTTCAAAGAAAGAGGATTAACGATTCATTTTATAGCAGGATTATCGAATGAAAGCTTAGAACATTTAGCAAAAATTATAGGCAGCTTAAGTTTCAAGAATTTATACGATTCCTAAAAGAGGAGGCGGAGTTCAGCTATTTATTATCAAATATTAAAAATCGGTTGCTATCCTACCATGCAATTGATAAACCGAACAGACCTCTGGACAAACAATAAATATAAATGTTATCCAGAGGAACAAATCGAAAATTCTCATAAACTCAACCGAAGCTTACCCAACGAATATTATCGCAACGACGGGTGCTTAATCGAAGATAACAATTTTGATAATAAACATTTCTAAAACAATGCGAAACAACTATGGGTAAACTGCATGACAGTAACAGAAAAATATTTCGAAGATATGATCATAATATCAGGACCAGAAAAATGCCTGATCAAATGAGATATGGAGCATCAAGAACTCCGAATGCAAATTTAGTCAAGCAAACATGTAAAATGCAAAATTGGGATCGATACGGGGAGAATGCAAATTACGATAATAGAAAACCAATGAAGAATTATGCGAACAATCACATTGAAGAAAAATATAGCAAAAAACGTGAAGAAGGGATATGGATCAAATTACATAAGACGAAAGACAACGAATTTAGGATGTTGTTGAGATCGGAAAACGAACCAAATAACGAGATGCAGTTGCTGGTAGACACAGGAGCATTTGGCAACTTGATAAGTAGACGAAACGCAGAGTACATGGGAGCATATACAATAAATGATAACGAAATCATAGAATATTCCGGGCTAACAGGTACTGTTAGAAAAACAAAAATAAATAGATAAAGAAATAAACTTCATCATCGCAGGAAGCATTTTCCAAACAAAGTTTGACGTATTGGAGAATTTGACTCCAGGGTTTTTTTTGGGAATGAGATTTATGAATAAGTATGTAACTAGCATACACAATGCCCAAGGTTGGATATGCTTACGGAAAATACCTCTCACCTTTGAACCAAAAACAGAATCATATGAAGCTCATCAGAAACAGGAGAACAGAGTCTCAAAACGCAGGTAGATAACAATGTCAAAATTCAGAAAAAAATACCAAGCAGATGATCAAAACAAGCTTAGTTCACAGGGTATGCTGTGTACAGAAACGACAAAAAATTACACGGGGCAATGGCAAGAAGGTATGCCGCCTCACGAAATGTTAAAAACAGATCGGGCTAAAAACAATCAGTTATTTGTAAAAGTTGCTGCAGCAAATAGACCTAACGAAAAAATTGAATATTTGCTCGATACTGCAGTATTTTATAACGTAATCGAGATGGGATACTGTTGCAAAAATAGGATCAGAGAAAATAAACTTTAAAGATAATATATACATTGCAGGCTTTGATGGAACTCAATCACAGATTATTGGGTCAGTGAAAAACTCATTATAGAGTTAGATTTTATATAGTAAAAGATCTTTGTGTTCCTGGAATCATTGGAGCAGAGTTTTTAAAGATATACACAATTTATGTCACTCAGAATTTCGAGTACATATGCCTAAGTGTACCAAACGAGCACAATAATGTAGTAAATATACCAGTATCAGGAAATGAAAAGGTACACGCAGCTGAGCATTATGGAATGCGTGCTTTAGACAGGGAGGGGTGCAACATGGAAATATCAACCCGCATGAATAATGAAAGAAATAACGATGTATATGATAGTAATGAGAAGCCAAAGATGACTTCAAACGGTGCAACTAAAGCAAACAACAATTTTGAAATACAAAGGCGGGTGGGTAATGTCAGAGACATAACTGGATGTCGTGAATACGAAACCAACTGACATGTTCCTTGACACTTCCGAATATCAATTAGTTGATCAATTGTATGAATTATGCAAGCATTCCCCTTTTCCACATTTAGGCTTCACTTGATCTAGATTACTGTGAATTTCACACAGCGAAAAGTGCAAAAATCTAACCAAACTGTTCTAGATTTGCACTAAACTGAGAATATTTCCTTTCGATTTGCGAACAACAAATCCTAATAGTTCTTCAGGAAACTTTTAGAGCCTTTAGAACGACTGATTTTTTGTAATGCTCTTTAACGTTGCTCCTTCATCCATGCAAATGTCTGACAGCTGTGACGTAATCGCTTTTGTCGGAAGCGAAACTAGCTTTGCAAACGGCACAAAATACATCTGCTCGCATTGGCGATAGAATCCAAACTGATTCAATTTTTGTTAGGAGCTTTCTTTTACGTGATTTCGTTTGTAGCTTTTTCACTAATGGGCGGTCCTAACGGCTATAAAAATGGCCTCATACAGAAGTTCAATGTCGATTATTTCATTTCCGATTTGCATAATTTATTGAAAGAAACTATCAATATGCTGTAGGGATTCGTTTCTAGCATTCAAAAGGGTCAAATTGTGTAGTTCTTTACGAACTCTGGAACATTTTTCGCAGAAACAACGCAGGCTTCACTTGATCTCGATTACTATGAATTTCACACAGCGAAAAGTGCAAAAATCTAACCAAACTGTTCTAGATTTACACTAAACTGAGGATATTTCCTTTCGATTAGCGAACAACAAATCCTAATAGTTCTTCAGAAAACTTTTAGAGCCATTAGAACGACTGATTTTTTGTAATGCTCTTAACCGTTTCTTTTTCATCCATGCAAATGACTGGCATCTGTGACGTAACCGCTTTTGTCGGAAGCGAAACTAGCTTTGCAAACGGCACAAAATACATCTGCTCGCATTGGCGATAGAATCCAAACTGATTCAATTTTTGTTAGGAGCTTTCTTTTACGTGATTTCGTTTATAGCTTTTTCACTAATGGGCGGTCCTAACGGCTATAAAAATAGCCGCATACAGAATTTTAATGTCGATTATTTAATTTCGGATTTGCATAATTTATTGAAAGAAACTATCAATATGCTGTGGGGATTCGTTTCTAGCATTCAGAATGGTCAAATTGTGTAGTTCTCTACGAACTCTGGAACATTTATCGCAAAAACAAAGAAGGCTTCACTTTATCTCGATTACTATGAATTTCACACAGCGAAAAGTGCAAAAATCTAACCACTGTTCTAGATTTGTACTAAACAATATGCTGTAGGGAATCGTTTCTAGCATTCAGAAGGACCAAATTGAGGAACTCACTACGATATTCACCACTTTTCGGAACATTTTTCTCGAACGATTTGTTGTACAGCAGCAGATATTTTGTTCCCTTCCTCAGAACGCGTTCTGATTGGCTGGTGTTGACATGGGTCAAATGAGACAGGTTTTTAAATAGTGTACTATTGAAATACTTCAATGCTTTTGCTATACACGTTTAAGTTGAAAAATTTCGATTCTATTGGTAGTTAGATTATATAAATCCTTCTACAGATCACTGAGCTATGAGCTCTCAAAATACGAGAAAGGCAAACGTGCCTTATGAATTATCCTCTTTGATACTCGTTTATACCAAACATTTCAGAAAAGTTTAATTTTGAACTATTTAAGATTATGTCACACAACTGAAAATTTTATCATAAAATTGTGATCATATTCTCGATGACAAGTAGAAAAAATTATGTTGATTCGTTAGATACAACAAGAGATATTCACGATCAAAAACTTATCACTCTCTCAGAGGGTAAATTTTGAAAAGGCACCCCATAGTAAAGTAAGTCGTATTCATGACAAAAAATCTCCAAGTAGAAATGGAACAACCGAAAAACATATAAAAACTGATGCAAAAAGTGGCGAAAATAAAGTAATTATCGTTAATGCTGAAGTCTTGGAGGGCAGTTTAACAAAGCATAATAAATAAAAAAAATGAACCAAAAAGTGATTAAAAATAATAACATTAATGCACCGTATCAGAACAACTATGATATATACAAAAACGACGATTGTTCAGATAGTATGCTTCCACGTTGTGGAACTAATATTACCAATGAAAAAGAAAAGATTTTGTTGACAGAGAGTGTGGCGAGGAAGACAAATGTTTCCTTGATTTAGATACTAATCAAGACGTAATTCTTACGGAAAATAAAGGTCGAATACGGTCGAATAACTGGTCGAGACCGAACGGATAAAGTATTAGAATCGCTTAATATAAATCATTTAAAGAGAACATATTTTATGGATATAGAGAAAATTATGGCATCTTATAGCGATTTATTCTTTCTGAAAGAGGACAAATTAATTATCACCGATGCGGCAGTGCACGAAATTGAGACCACTTCATATGTGCCTATCAATAAATGGCAATACAGATTTCCAGAAGCTACGAAGAAGCATATTAATGAAGAAATTGAAGAAATGCGTAAACGCGTAAACAAGCTATTATAGGGCCTAGCAAAAATCTATGGAATGCACTACTGCTATGTGTTCCCATTTGGTAACAAGAAATACAAAATCGTGGTTGACTTCAGGGCTTAAAATTTAGTTACAAAGCCATTTGTATATCAAATTCCACTAATTGACGAGATTCTAGATAATCTTGGAAACAGTAAATATTTTTCTACCTTGGATTTGAAATTAGGATTTTACCAAGCATAAATTAACTCAAAAGACGCAGCTAAGACAGCATTTTCGACTCCAAAAGGCCACTTTGAATTCACAAGAATGCCTATGGGATTGCGTAACGGCCCGTCGACGTTCTAAAGATTAATGAATACGGTACTTTATGAGACAGAAGGGGTTAAAGCAATTTCGCAATTCTATCTGGATGATATAATTGTTTTCGGTGTTACCATCGAAGAACGCAAAGTTTTAGAGGCTCTCCGCCGACATAATCTAAAAGTCGAGCCAGGTAAATGCCAAATTTTGAAAAATGAAATAAAGTACTTATTACATGTAATTGACAAAGAAGGAATTTGTCCTATGGAGGACAATATAAAAACAATAAAAGAGATGGCGGCACTAAAAACAGTTAAAGGCGTTCGGTCATTCTTAGGAACAGTAAATTTCTACGGAAAATTCATACCTCACACAACAGAGAAACGTAAACCATTGAACGATCTCTTGCGAAAGAATGTTAAGTTTACTTGAACAGAAGAGTGTCAAAAATCTTCTGAGGAATTGCGAAATTTTTTAACTTCTGACACACTACTGGTTAGACCGAACTATAAAGATACGTTCGTAATCACGACAGATGCAAACGAGTACGCTATTGGAGCAGTACTCTCTACTGAAAAATCGATCGATAGGCCCATTTCATATGCAAGCAGAGGTCTAGTAGGTGCTGAGAGAAAGTACCATACGATTGAAAAGAAATTGTTAGTCATCTCCCTTTCTAAACATTTTATTTATAATCAGAAATTTATTGTATACACTGACCATAGATCGTTGATTTCAATATGGCATTTAAAAGAAACTTCGCCTACGCTAACGCGTCTACGTCTGAAACTACACGGGTTGAAAATGGACATTCGCTATAAACAAGGCAAAGACAATGTACAACAAGCAGAAAAAAATGAACTTGCAAAGTGAAAGAACGCGGAAGGTAAAACAGCCCCCGCCAGACAGCTCACAGATGAGTCTGGACGATTTAAGCTATTTAAAAACAATCAAAAGTCAGAGTGGAATCCGCACATGGACGGATTAGAAAACATAGACTTTGGATGGGACGAAAAGGAAGATTTGGGAGCACTATCGTACTTCGAAGAATATGAAATAAGTATGAATAATAATAACATCAAATTTGATAACGACTGAAATTTTCAAAACATAAAGCTAGTGAAAGCGAATTTGACGGTACTTTCATAGTAGTAAACAGTAGATCAGCGTATAAAGATTTAGTCGAACTGGTAGACCTACCACACGGTTTGAAAGACTATCTTAATGGAAGAGTATTTTCAATTCCAAATCGTAAAATATGGGGTTTGGTTCTGAATGGCTCGAGTAGATCAATAACCGACACAAGAATTCTAATAGATGGGTTAGTAGATGCATTCACTAACTGCCTTGAAGACATGAAAAATGCAAAGAACATTCAAATTATTTATTTTCGAAACATGCAGAAACCCCCTGAGGCAAATGTGTTGAGATTCAATGCCGAGAAATTTAATAAAATTTTCACACTATACGCACCGGAAAAAGACAGGATGTGGGTGCCAGAAAAAGACCGCGAAACCATATTGAAAGAATTCCACGATACTTCTCTAGGTGGACATGTTGAAAGTAAATGAATGTTAAAGAGAACGAGTCCGCTATTCCATTGGACTAATATGCGAAAATATATTGAAAATTATGTTAATAAATTAAATTGGTTGATCAAACAAAATTCCAATGAAAATCACTACGACATCGTCCGAACCATTCGAGAAATTGTATATGGACACCTGAGTCAGAATGGGGTAACAGATACGGACTTGCTATGCAAGACGATCTGACTAGATATTTGGAAAATCAAGAGAGTGCCACGGTCGCGCAAACTTTCGTAAATAGTTATATATGTAAATATGGGACACCAGCCGAATGAGTAACCGATAATGGAACCAACTTTGTTAGTTCTCTTATGAAAAATGTATGTAAAATTTTAAAAATTAAAAAGATTACTACTAGTACATATCATCCACAAGCAAATCTGGTGGAACGATCGAATAGGGAATTGAAAACCTATCTACGACAATACGTAGGTAACGAATCGAAAACATGGGACCAATTACTCCCATTCTTCAATTTCGAATATAATGCAACTGTAAATTCCTCAACGGGTTATACGCCGTTTGAGTTATTATACGGACGACGGTCGAACATTTCCAACTCCGTTTACAAATACGATAATGATGGTCTACTATGAGGACTACGTCAATGAAATGCGATCGACATTTAAACGGCTTCATCATCAAGCCCGGGAGAATCTACTTGCGTTTAAACAAAAGCGCAAAAAATTGTATGATAAAAACTCCAACGAATGGCAACCAATGTGAGGAGACTTAGTGCTAGTAAAAGGCGCAGGACAAAAAATACAATCACTTTGAAGAGGACCGTATGAAGTAGTCGCTCTTCCTAGTGAACAAACAACAACTATAAAAATTGGGAATGGACTAGACAAGGTTCACAATAACCGATCTAATTATACGGATTAAGGAACCGAACGTTAGCACCGAATACCAAGATAATAAAAAAAATATCAAAGAGACATTAGAAAAGTAATAAAAAGATTCAAAATGTATACAAAATTAAACGCGAAAATAAACATATTGTATTAAGAATTTCATCGGAGAACTAAATAAAAAGAAATAATATTCAAATATAAGGGTAATTGAAATCCTGAGAGTAATTGAAATAAATAAAAATAAGATGCAGTTATAACAGAAATTAACAGCAAACATCATGTAATGATACGTTGACATAAGAATTCAACGAAAAACTTAAAACCACAGTGTAAGGAAAACAATGGATAAGATAAAAACATGAAAAATATGCCAAGAAGGGAAAATATCAGAGAAATATGTAAGATGAAAGTCAAAATGAATCAATTCTAACACGAGATATAATAAGGATAACTAAAAACTGTTAAGAGGGCAATGCACATATATTTTATGTCATTGGATAAAAAGTACGAGAGTCAATAAGGAATGAATTATAAATTACTTATGCAATAAAACGAACACAATAAAAACAAATTTACACCAAACCGAGAAGGTAAAATACGTATATATAATGGAGGAAAACAAATGAAGGAAAAACGCGGAATATTCTTAAAGAAATTTAAAAGTATGAATAAATTTTAAATTGAAGAGGAAGATTATAGATGTGAGAAAAATGTGTTCTTGGTAGGAAGCTGCACATAAATAATGGTACAAATTAAAATGAACACTTGGGAAAAGTTACAATGCGTTTAGAAAATAGAAGAGTACATTACACAAGGGACGTAAACATAATGGCATAGAATACGGAAATAATGTTATAAAAAAGAAGAATTTCTATGATGAAATAAGATGGCATATTATTCAATAACATAAAACTAACACTGAAAATACACTCAAAGAATACTTCGAACTAAAAAGAAAATAGGGATGAGATATGACGGATACGACAAGAAAAGGATAAGACACGAGCGAACAGACTATCAAAACGACGCTGGCCAGCACATAATTTCTATCTAATGTATGTATTTATGCAATGATCTTAGTATGAGTGATTAAGTGTGTGTGGACAAGTTTCTAAAGTGCAAACTACGCACTCAAATTAATATGTCGAAAAAATACAGATACGACAATATGGACATGTAAAAGTTACGAAAACACAATGAAAGAAAGATACAACAAATATTTAAAATATTATATACCAAAGTATTCATGGGGGATTGAAAAAATTCATACATATATAAAATTCCGTCACTAACAAACTATTAATATTGGAATCCTCAAGAAACAGAGAGGTAGGAATTGGCAGCATTAAAGGGAGCAGTTCGGAAACAAAACGAACACCAGAAAACAGCACGTGGGTGATCTAAACATAACAAGACGAAAAAAATATTATTTTTGATTGAAGACAACACAATCAGCACGGAATTGAAATCTAAATTACTTTATGGGTTACTGTTATTATTGGAAAAATATTAAAACCCAGATTTAAGTCTATTTTTAGAAAGGAAAACAGGAATACACGCCGGAAGAACCAGCTCGGGAAGTCGGGGAGAGGAGCTGCGGCATGGACAACCGACCAGTTTAGAAGCGATTCCAGTAACAGAACGGAAGGACGACTTCTGAAGCTATGGAGGCGAGGATGGTAAGGTACCATTAAAATGAATACGGCATTGATGCTAGTTGTGGGACAGTTTAGAATGGCATATACATTATCAAAATTAATAACCTGCAACAAGCATTCGCGTGGTACCTCAACGAAGAATATATATATATATATATATATATATATATATATAT
The DNA here is from genome assembly GCF_030247185.1 of Malaya genurostris. NCBI lineage: Eukaryota > Metazoa > Arthropoda > Insecta > Diptera > Culicidae > Malaya > Malaya genurostris. The sequence continues at coordinate 137,809,821 of NC_080571.1, read as the reverse complement.
ATATATATATATATATATATATATATATATATATATATATATATATATATATATATATATATATATATATATATATATATATATATATATATATACATATATATATATATATATACATATATATATATATATATATATATATATATATATATATATATATATATATATATATATATATATATATATATATGTATATATATATATATATATATATATATATATATATATATATATATATATATATATATATATATATATATATATAAATATATGTATAACCATGAAAATTTATTAATAATGATAATCATAGAATAGAAGATTGAATACATTAGAGGCACAGAATCATACAAAATGACTAGACGTTATTTTTTGGAGTCACAAACTGTATGTGTGCTCGCAAATAGTCATCGCAGAAGGAAGGATGTCGGTAGCTTAGCCAAGCTATCACAGAGAACGAGACAAAGATAACCGGGAAAATTCACGAAAGCTTAATATGGAAGACGTGATAACAAATTGAAGTAATGCAATGCTACAAATTGCTACATCAACAAGTAGAACTGATAACAAAAAATTAGTGTCAAAAATGAGCCAAAATTAGTGTCAAAAATTATTTCATAAAATGATATAAAATTCATGAGACTGCTTCGAAGAATCGGGTGAATTTTCCTTGTGGCGTTTGAAGAGTGATCACTCTGGTTATACCATCAGGGCCAGAATGCAGTTCAACTATCCTTGCAGTAGGCCATTGCAAAGGAGCTAAATTGTCTTTGATAACCACTAATTGGTTTTCCGAAAGCTGCACTGGTGGTTTACTTCACTTGGTTCTTGCTTGAAGCTTTGAAAGATGTTCAGTGTGCCATCGTTTCCTGATATCTTGCTTTATTTTTTGTGTCTGCTGCCCCTGGCGTAAGCGGTTCCATGGTACTGCAGAAAAGTCATACCCAGGAACAGATTTCAATGTGACGCCATCAAGAAATGCCCTGGTGTTAACAGGTTGCTGCTCATCAGTAAGAGGAACGATTGGTCTCGAGTTCAGACAGGATTCTATTTGTGTCAACAATGTTTCCACGTCGTCGTGAGCCAGTGTGTGACTTACCAAAACTCGGATTAAGTGATAGCGTTTTCGTTCCACTCCTCGACGATGGCCTGTTGATGATGTTTGCTACGGGTAAGTGCTTTAAGTACGTTAGCAGCACCGACGAAATTTCTTCCGTGATCGCTAAACATTTTTGAGCACAGTCTTCGGCGTGCAACGAATCGTCTCAATGCCTGTATGCACTTCGCGGTTCTGAGTTCTGCTACTAATTCCAGGGTACTGTCTTTGTGCAAAAACACATAAAGACCGCTACATAAGCCTTTCGTGGGCCGGCTCGTCGATGAGTTGTTTTCGTCAGTATGGGACCCCAATAGTCAACACCAGTTGTTCAAAAAGGTCTATTGGCAATGACGCGTGAGAAAGGTAACTTTGTCATGAAACGGCCATGCAGGTGCATTGTAGCAGCATATCCGCAGACATGCCAGCGAAATGTGGTCTGCGGGATTTTTCTTCCATGCTACGTGTCGCCAGGTACAGTTGGAAGTCGTTTGTCGGATTTTGGATAGTTGTAGTTGGATTTGCACACAACTCATAGCGCTCAATGTACAGCTTGTTTAAGAGAGGCAGCTAAGAATGATAGTTGGTTCAACGTTCAATCAACGAAGTCGGAAACACTTGATCCCAACCACAAATATGTCCGTCATCGTTTTTCATCATCCATAGAGATTGCGCTGTTGTGACGACCGGACCTAGTAAACCAAGGGGATCGAACAGATTTTGAGATAGAGCAACACGTTTGGTGAGGGGGGTAGGCGGCATCGTTAAATTGATTCGGTACCGCAGGACGTCTGATGCTGGTTCTCAGTGAATGCAGAGTGTTTTGATACACTGATTGAAGTTTAGGTCGACAGATGCTAACAATGCACGATTTTCTTTGGGGATTTCCTCCAGAATAGTTTCTTCATTGGAAGCCCATTTACGTAGCTCAAAATCGGCTTTGGCTAATAAACCTTCTAGTTGCCTTTGCAGTGTTTTCACGTCATCGATATTCGACGCTCCTGTGAATAAGTCGTCGGTATAAAAATCTTTACCAAGCGTTTCAGCGGCTTCGGAAAATTTGCTTTCTTCCATCAACGACCAATTGTTTTAACACTCGTGTGGCTAAGAACGGGGCACACGTAGTACCGTACGTAATAAGTGTTGGACTAACAAATGATCCGTTGAAGTGGGGTGTCCTTTTCATGAAGTAAAATCTGTCGATACATTTGCTTAATGTCTGCGATAAGCATCACAGGATGTTGGCGAGAGCGCAAAATAATTGCCCTTAATCCACCTGCACGATAGGGCCTACCAAAAGAGCGTCGTTCAAGGACGACCCGTTAGCTGAATTGCACGATTCATCAAACACGACTCGTACTTTCGTTGTAGAACTACTATCACGAACTACAGCGTGGTGGAGACGATGAAAACATGGCAGGGTTATCTCATGTGGATTTACAATGCGTTACATGTGATGAAGAGCATAATACTCATCCAAAAGACACTTGTACTGTTCTTCCAACTCTCTATCCAAATTTAACCGTCGCTCCAATGCATAGAAGCGTCTGATAGCGTATTACGATTATCACTCAAATTTACTTAAATGTTCTGTTTGATAGGAAGTCTGACGATGTACCGCCCTTCAGAAGTACGAGCCACGGTTCAGGGAAAATGTTCTCGCAAGAAGCTTCTTCTGCAGAATAGCATGGTGATTTGTAATTCTCTTCTAAGGTAAAAAATGTTCCTATGAGATTATGTAAATCTACATTGGTTGCAATGTAGAGTAGCGCGCAAATAATACCAATACTGAAATTTTTTCTAACAAACATCCTTCTCCTGTGACACTTGTGGAGTGCGCAGTAGTATATACGGCCTCTAGTAACAATAAGTGTTGGACTAACATCCCTTCCCATTCCTTAGACGATCTACGTTCGGGCCTGGCCGGCGCCTGTACTGATCAATGAATTCTGGGATTACCAGAAGATGTACATTAAAGGATGATTAACCAGTCCCAGTTCGGATCATCTATCAGGAATCAGGAATCAGAACAAATTGGCTCAAATGGCACGTTCCCCTTGATATTTGGAGATTTGTGCCTTGCCATCAATTTGTTTTTAGCATCATTTTCCCTATATATAAGAGGGAAGTATTGAAAGGAAATGGTAAGGGTTGGACTAGGAGGATGGGAAAAATTGACGACACAAAAACACATAAAAGCAGAAGTAAATTCTGCACCCCTAAGGGATGCTGAACAATCTGCTGAGGATCACATTTAGTGAAAGCAGAAGTAAATTCTGAACCTCTACGAGGTCTCGAACAGTCTGCTGTTAATAAAACCTCCAACCCCCGAGAGGATTTAGAGATCTTACAAAAGCGACACCATTCTGCACTCCCGGAAGAATGCAGAACGGTTCGCAGTATGTACGAGCAGAAGTAAATTCGGTACCCCCTAAAGGATGCCAAACAATCTGCTAAACCCTATTTAAGGTGAATACAGAATGGATTCATTCACTCCAGGAAGAACGATGAACCCTTCTGACTATAGCTCCTTACCACATTGGGTGAGAAACGAGAGAATATCCTTCAATTTTAGCTCCGCATACACAGACTCAACCATGTATGGAGAACCAAAAACTCGGATACGTAGCTGCGTCAAGGCGGGACAGTTACATATCAGATGATATGAAGTACCATAATCGCATTCACACAAATCACACGAATAATACTCAGCACGTTGAATAGTAGCCATGTGATAATTGAGTTTGCAATGTCCAGTCAGAGCTCTGACCAGAATACTGCAATGATGCTTGGAGAAATGCAGTAGACACTTTGACATTTTCAGATTTAAATCTGGTAGAAATGCTTTTGTCTGAGCGCAAGTTTGCAAGCTGCGCCAGTAGCTGGCATGTTTGGATGCAGCCCAAGAACGAATCTTGTGCTTTATCCAATTAGTTGAAAGTGGTAAAGCTGGTTCAGGACCAACGAAATCATTCGTTCACCAGCTCTAGCCAACTCATCAGCCCATTCATTTCCAGAAATACCAGAATGACCGGGTACCCATAAGAAGTAAACAGCATTTGAAATGCTGAGGTCTTCAATTTGAGTTCGACATGCGATCACTAGATTCGACCGTGAGTCATTCGAACTGAGTGCTTTTAAGGCTGCCTGACTGTCGGAACAAAAATAAATTCGTTTACCACAGATCCTCTGCTAAAGTGCCGATTGTACTCCACACAGAATCGCATAGATTTCTGCTTGGAAAACAGTACAGTATCTACCAAGTGAATGAGACTGCTCCAGCCTCATTTCACGACAGTAGACACCAGCACCAGCACGACCATTCAACAGAGAACCGTCCGTTTAACAAACTATGTGTTCATCAAGTTGTCGTTCCAAATAACCAGTCAACCATTCCTCACGAAGAGGATAGCTCACATTGAATGTTTTGAAAGGAAAACTGCATGTTAGAGTAAGGTCACTAGGAGCGAGTAAATACTCATCCCACGTAACTATTTGAGACCACAAGCGAGTGTGGCTGGTAGCATAATCTAATGGGTTACTGTTCCAAAGCCCTGTAACCATGATTTTCCAAAAGCTCGTCTGCATTGGCCGAAAGCCATGCAAGCTATTTTAATCCTGAAGTCAACGTGAGCAGACCAATTCAGTTTTGAGTCAAGAATAACCCCGACGTATTTAACTTGATCGACCACAGTAACCTCTGAGTTGAAGAACTTTAACGGACGAGCTCCTGTGATTATCCTACGATGAGTGAAAAGCACCATTGATGTTTTGCCCGGATTAACAGATGATTCAACCTGACAACACCATTGTTCAACAGATCGCAGGGCTTGTTGCATTAAATCGAAGAGAGTGTTAATGCTTATACCGGTCATCAATATATGATAATCGTCGGCAAAACCATAAGTCGGAAATCCAAGGTTATTAAGTTTCCTTAACAAACCATCAGCGACTAGGTTCCATAAAAGTGGGGATAGTACACCACCTTGAGGACAGCTACAGACACTCTGTTTTCTAATCTCTGCTTGCCGAAGCGATGAACAAAGAAGTCGATTGCTAAGCATTGCGTGTATCCAGTAAGGGAAAAACCCAAGATATTCCGTTCACGACTGCATTGTTTAACCTCCTGCAGCCATTCAACCATCGGCACGGAAATACACCTTGACTTAGGAGTTCCTATTTTTGTGGCCTTTTACGACATGGAACAGGAAACCAGTGGATCAATTCTTGGTAAAAAATAATTCCGCCGGATGCCACACGGCTTACCTGTTTGGTGGACTTATACCACCGGTACAGGTGGACCCTAGCGTTATTCTTAGCCAGTTGGGAAACCGCTACCGACACTACACGGCTATCTAGGCTGCTCAGAGAGGGAAGTTGACATTGATGGTCAACTTCCATGGATGGCCGAGCAGCCGAGTTCGTAAATCTACAATGGTTGCAATGTAGAGTAGCGCGCAAATAATACCAATACTGAAATTTTTACTAACAAACATCCTTCTCCTGTGACACTTGTGGAGTGCGCAGTAGTATATACGGCCTCTAGTAACAATAAGTGTTGGACTAACATTCCTTCCCATTCCTTAGACGATCTACGTTCGGGCCTGGCCGGCGCCTGTACTGATCAATGAATACTGGGATTACCAGAAGATGTACATTAAAGGATGATTAACCAGTCCCAGTTCGGATCATCTAGAAACTCCCTGTACCAGGGGTGGTCGCTCACGCTCAAGCTCCGGAAAATTTTTCCAATGAACAGAAACCATAATTGGAAAATTAGAAGCTCAAAAGTGCATGGATAAATTGAATACCACGTTAAGCATTTGTGATCGCTGTCGTAGGCGGGCTTATAAGGAAAGTCATACGTCGGAAACAGAAGGGCAGTTAACAACGTAACCACAACCATCCACATCGCAATACGATTTAGAGGAAGTACCTTCAGCAGCTTTAATCAATTCAGCATCTTCTGAAGCAACAGTCGCGGCGGATTATTCAAGAGCACACAACATTGACACAAGAGCACACAACATTGGGCATCGCAGGAATCAACGTGTCTCCGATATCAACGAAGGAAACCCGGAATGTTAAATATCTTCGGGAAAAATATTTGGATATTTCAAGAGGTATAAAAAAGCAAATATTCCGGTTCCCGGCGGATGAAGAAGATCCAGAATTACTCGAAACGAAAACAGTAGAGTTGGATGAAGTGATTACTAAAATGATAGAGCAGTTTGCTAAGCCTAATTGCACTATGAATGAAAAAGTACGTTTGTTTTCAGTCTTGCCAAACTCATGGTCAAAGGAGAAAATAGCCACTCAATTCAAGGCAAACAAATACATTGTGTCGGAGCAAGAGAATCAACGGACGAAACAAAAGCCAAGAAACGAACGGGACGCAGCAGGAACGAAACGATAGAAAACGAGGTGCTTCAATATTTCAACAGCGATAACGTCAGTAGAGTAATGCCGGGATCAAGAGATTGCGTCACAGTCAAAATGAATGGTAAGTGTCAACGCAAACAAAAACGATTGCTTTATTCATCATTGAAAGAAATTTATTCGGGTTATAAGGAGGAGGAATTTCCAGATCGAAATATTGGATTTAAAGACAATAAAATTGTTAATGATATCCTTTCTTCTAAAAGTTGCTGTTCTTGAGATACTTGGATATTTAATCATAACACCATTTTTTATATTCCATGAATTGTTCATTTGCTTGCTATAGGGTCTAAATGATGAAAAAAATCATCATTTTTGCGATTTTTTCCGGACTATCGTTTAACAAAATAAATTCAAATGTTTTGCATGACACAAATCATCAATCGAACATTTTTTTGAATGAGTCGGTGAAGAGGTATTTATGAGAACACTTCTTAAAAATCATGATTTGCGGTGTCCACTGTATCTCAACACAGACTAATCAGAAGTGAACAAATCAAACCAGCATAGTTAGAGGAGAAGTTTTTCTAAACCCCAACGTTTCTGTTTTATTTATTTTTATTTTTTGGAATTTTTTTTTGGTTGATCATAATGAAAACTATGATTCTTCAAGAAAAAATCCGCCATTTTGTAGCTGTAAAACCTCCTCAAAGTAACAAACAACGAAAATGAAAACGTTGGTGTGTCCAAAATTTGAAAAAAATTGGTTCAGTAGTTTCTCTAGATCAAATCTGTCAGTAGAAACCCATTGTTCAAATCTTATCCCAGTCAAATCACGTTCCTCGAAATTGTCTAAAACGTTTTTCTCCAGATCTTGTGTCGCTGGACAACTTTTGCATTCACGGAGGTAGCAGGATCTTTTTGATGAGTCACATAATAGTTTTTTTAAATAATAATTCGTATCGTCATACTTGAAATATTTTGCAACAGCATTAATCATTAATGAAACATTCTCATTGATTGTGCAAATACAAATGTTATGTGAACCAGAACTTCCAAGCAACTTGCAGTGTTTTGGTCTTAATGCTGCAAATATACTAAATCCAATATTTCGATCTGGAAATCCCTCGTTATAACCCAAATAAATTTCTTTCAATGATGAATAAAACAATCGGGATCAAGAGATTGCGTCACAGTCAAAATGAATGGTAAGTGTAAACGCAAACAACTTACCATTCATTTTGACTGTGACGCAATCTCTTGATCCCGGCATTACTCTGCTGACGTTATCGCTGTTGAAATATTGAAGCACCTCGTTTTCTATCGTTTCGTTCCTGCTGCGTCCCGTTCGTTTCTTGGCTTTTGTTTCGTCCGTTGATTCTGTTGCCTCCTACACAATGTATTTGTACGCCTTGAATTGGGTGACTATTTTCTCTTGAGTTTGGCAAGAATGACAACAAACGCACTTTTTCAGTCCTAGTGCAATTAGGCTTAGCAAACTGTTCTATCATTTTATTAATCACTCCATCCAACTCTGCTGCTTTCATTTTGAGTAATTCTGGATCTTCTTCATCCGCCGGGAACCGGAATATTTGCTTTTTTATACCTCTTGAAATATCCAAATATTTTTCCCGAAGATATTTAACATTCCGGGTTTCCTTCGTTGATATCGGAGACACGTTGATTCCTGTGATGCCCAATGTTGTGTGCTCTTGAATAATACGCCGCGACTGTTGCTTTAGAAGATGCTGAATTGATTGAAGCTGCTGAAGGTACTTCCTCTTAATCGTATTGCGATGTGGATGGTTGTGGTTCCGTTGTTAACTGCCCTTCTGTTTCCGACGTATGACTTTCCTTATAAGCCCGCCTACGACAGCGATCACAAATGCTTAACGTGGTATTCAATTTATCCTTGCACTTTTGAGCTTCTTATTTTCCAATTATGGTTTCTGTTCATTGGAAAAATTTTCCGGAACACACAAAACCAGGAAAAGGTTTACAATACTTTGGGAAAACCATATTGTAGTATTGTAACTGTTTCGAAAAAGATTTGCTATAAACTGATATCTGTTCTACGATGCATAACTATTTATAGGTGAAGCAGGTAGAATTTAGGTAAGCAATTCGTTCGTCTATTCGTTTTGACGTAGTTACGTTAGTTCTACTGTTTAAATGATTATCTTTCAACGAGAACTTGAAATTTCGAATATATTTGTAAATTGTTCTAGCTGTAACTTTTTCATTTTTCAAAAGGCACGGATGGGATAGCCGTCCATCTGTAGGTTATAATGAGAGCTTTAAAATAAAATTTATCAAAGAAAATCGAAACCCTGATTTTTTTTAATTTAATTTTTTTGGATCATTTTGAAATTATTGAGAAAACCCCTTCGTAATTCACCTAGCGGTGTGATAATGCCTTTCTCTTCTCTCATAACAGTTTCATGAAAATATATATTTCATACTTTTGTTATATAATTTCAGATACTAATTTTGACACCAATTGATTCAGATTGATTTAAGTAGTTCACAAAAGCATGCTTCAGTGTTTATGTCACACAGTCAGCGACATTTTTCCAAACTATTGCTTGATATTTGCGTTGCCTATTTGTATGAGAAGAGTGATGCTAATCTAAGAAAACCCTTCTTAGTCCACTTAGTGGAAGTTTCATAGAACTTGAACATAAAATTTTCGAAATCGAAAAAAAATGATGTCAAAGGCTTAGAATTGCATGAAACGTCGAAATTTAGTGATATCTCGAAAAAATTTTGTTGATGAAATTGACTTTTTGGGACATAGAGAAAATATCAAAATTTTTCTAAAGTCCCAGAAAGATGATTTTTCCAAAAAAAAGGCGGGTGGGTAATGTCAGAGACATAACTGGATGTCGTGAATACGAAAATAAATGACATGTTCCTTAACACTTCCGAATATCAATTAGTTGATCAATTGTATGAATTATGCAAGCATTCCCCTTTTCCACATTTTTCGCAAAAACAAAGAAGGCTTCTTTTGATCTCGACCACTGTGAATTTCACACAGCGAAAAGTGCAAAAATCTAACCAAACTGTTTTACATTTGCACTAAACTGAGGATATTTTCTTTCGATTTGCGAACAACACATTCTAATAGTTCTTCAGAAAACTTTTAGAGCCATTAGAACGGCTGATTTTTTATAATGCTTTCCAACGTTGCTTTTTCATCCATCGAAATGACTGGCAGCTGTGACGTAATCGCTCTTGTCGGAAGCGAAACTAGCTTTGCAAACGGCACAAAATACATCTGCTCACATTGGCGATAGAATCCAAACTGATTAGATTTTTGTTAGGAGCTTTCTTTTACGTGATTTCGTTTGTAGCTTTTTCACAAATGGGCGGTCCTAACGGCTATAAAAATAGTCGCATACAGAATATTAATGTCGATTATTTTATTTCGCATTTCCATAATTTATTGAAAGAAACTATCAATATGCTGTAGGGATTCGTTTCCAACATTCAGAAGGGTCAAATTGTGGAACTCACTGCGATATTGACCACTTTTCGGAACATTTTTCTTGAACGATTTGTTGTAGAGCAGCAGCTATTTTCTTCTCTTCCTCAGAACGCGTTCTGATTGGCTGGTGTTGACATGGGTCAAATGAGATAGGTTTTTCAATAGTGTACTATTGAAATACTTCAATGCTTTTGCTATACACGTTTAAGTTGAAAAATTTCGATACCATTGGTAGTTAGATTATATAAATCCTTCCACAGATCACTGAGCTATGAGCTTTCAAAATACGAGAAAGGCAAACGCGTCATATGAATTATCCTCTTTGATACTCGTTTATACCAGATTATGTTACACAACTGAAAATTTTATCTTAAAATTGTGATCATATTTCCGATGGCATGTAGCAAAAATTATGTTGATTCGTTAGATACAACAAGAGATATTCACGATCAAAAACTTATCACTCTCTCAGAGGGTAAATTTTGAAAAGGCACCCCATAGTGAAGTAAGTCGTATTCACGACAAAAATCTGGCATTTGTCAGATAAATCTGGCAACCTGGCAACGCTGGAGTTCAGCACTATGTATTAATTACTCAAGTTAAAAACTTATCTCTCTTTCTCTCTTAGAGGGTAGTGTGAAGAATTATTTTCTTTTCGCAACATTTAAGTCTGTATTGTTCAGGAGAAATCTGTATATGTGGCAACCTTATTTCGCACGGGATATTTCGAGACGACACCCATACTTGTATAAAGATGTTTCTAACACAAAATTTTCTTTTTCGTATTGCGAAACAGCGTTACTGTCGTAATTGAATGTGTTAGATATCACGACCAAAAAGCGCCCCATCCTAAAGAATTCACGACAAAAAGAAACACATATTGATCTGTACGTGGCAACTCTTTCGCACGGCATATTTGTATACTAGTATAAAGATGTATTCAACATCATCACTTCTTCTTTCGCATTGCCGTTCGTAATTGAATGTGTTAGTGACGGTGCAAATTAATTCAACTTCTCGTGTGCCTTGTTTCGGCAACAGTTGCTCGGAAAATGGTAGGAAAGCGACAAAATTCAACTAGTTCTTTATGATTATTTTTAGCACTTAAAAGTGCTATTTGAATGGGCCTTGCTTGCTGGAATTTTCGGCTTCCTTTCACCCGGTTTTCGCTATCATCGTGCTGACAGCGTCCCGTACGTTCAGAGTGGCTGCTTTAACTTAAATGATGCTATTTCTCACATCACATTTTATTTTATACCTGCTATTGGTAATGGTGTAAGGACCACCCATATGTTAGAATTTCTTTTCTTTACGCAGAACGGGGAAAGTGAGACGATATAAAAGAGAGAGTTAGCAGAGCGGCAGCTAGTAATATTGAATTGGCTGTCTAGCTCTTAACAGTATCTTGTGGGATTTCGATGCAGAAACACGCATACAGGAGGAACAGTTAAGGGCAAGGCAAAGTCCCGCTTAAACCGTGCTGGTCTGCAGTTCCCAGTTGGCAGAATTCATCGTCTGCTCCGGAAGGGAAACCTCGCCGAGCGTGTCGGTGCCGGTGCACCAACCTATCTGGCGGCAGTGATGGAGTACATGGCTGCCGAAGTGTTGGAATTAGCCGGTAACGCTGCCTGTGACAACAAGAAAACGAAAATCATCCCTCGCCATCTGCAGCTGGCCATCCGTAACGACGAGGATTTGAAAACCCCGTCCTTTTCAGGACGACCACACACTGTGATAAAGAAATATTTTGGATTGCTTTAAATTTAGCCAGTTCTGATACGCCTGGAAAGTAGAATGCGCAAATCAAGTGAAAACATTTGTTCTAATAATTTGTATAAAGTATACTAGTATAAAGATGTTTCTAAATCAAAATTTTTTGTTTCGTATTGCGAGACAGCGTTACTGTCGTAATTGAATGTGTTAGATATCACTATCAAAATGCGCCCCATACTAAAGAATTCACGACAAAAAGAAACACATTGATCTGTACGTGGCAACACTTTCGCACGGCATATTTGTATACTAGTATAAAGATGTATTCAACATCTTCACTTCTTCTTTCGCATTGCCGTTCGTAATTGAATGTGTTAGTGACGGTGCAAATTAATTCAACTTCTCGTTGTTTCGGCAACAGTTGCTCGGAAAATGGTAGGAAAGCGACAAAATTCAACTAGTTCTTTATGATTATTTTTAGCACTTAAAAGTGCTATTTGAATGGGCCTTGCTTGCTGGAATTTTCGGCTTCCTTTCACCCGGTTTTCGTTGTCATCGTCCCGTACGTTCAGAGTAGCTGCTTTAACTTAAATGCTATTTTTCACATCACCTTTGTTAGAATTCCTTTCCTGTACGCAGAACGGGAAACAGTGAGACGGCAGGTCCACGATGTTGCTCTCGTGTGTCTTGTTTCGGGAACAGATGCTCAGCAAATGGTAGGAAAAATGAAGCACTCAACTTTTATATGGACGCTCTTGTATAGATGCAGACATCTCGCGTTCTGATTGGCTGGTGCTGTCATGGGTTAAATCAAACAGGTTTTTCAATAGTGTACTATTGAAAAACTTCAATGTTGTTGCAATACACGTTCAAGTTGAAAATTTTCGATTCTATTGGTAGTTAGATTATAAAAATCCTTCTACAGATCACTGAGCTATGAGCTTCCAAAATACGAGAAAGGCAAACGCGCCATATGAATTATCCTCTTTGACACTCGTTTGTACCAAATATTTAAGAAAAGTTTAATTTTGAACTATTTAAGATTATGTCACACAACTGCAAATTTTATCATTAAATTGTGATCATATTTCCGATGGCATGTTGCAAGAATTATGTTGATTCATTAGATACAACAGAAGATATTCACGATCAAAAACTTATCACTCTCTCAGAGGGTAAATTTTGAAAAGGCGCCCCATAGTGAAGTAAGTCGTATTCACGACAAAAAAAAAATTTTTTTTCAGATGACACTAAATCTCGATGTTTCATGCTGTTTTGAGACTTTTGGCATCAAAAATATTTTCGATTTTGGAAATTTCATGTACTCTCCCTTATGGTGCTTTTTCAAGATTGAAAATTTTCAAAATTTTACCGCAGATCAGAACCCCTTACGTATGTCCGATTTAGCGCAAATTCTGCATGAGGGCTTTTTTCGAGGTGCTTAAACTTTTGAGCACTAGAGCTTTACGAAAATAGAGGTGATCCCAAAATTTTGACCCTTATATATAAGAGCGGTAAGAATCAACATGTTTTGTCGGTTACGTCACTTATACCATTATATCTCCGGAACCAAAAGTCACCGCCATTTGGTCTTCGAACTTGATCGATGATCCGATAGTAGCTTTCAAACGAGCCTAAGTTTGTTAAAATCGGCTCAGTCATCTCCGAGAATCTTGCGTGGTAAAAAAACAATGCGTTTTGTCAGTTACGTCACTTATACCATCATATCTCCGGAACCAAAAGTCACAGCCATTTGATCTTCGATATTGATCAATGGACCGACAGTAGCTTTTAAACGAGCCTAAGTTCATTAAAATCGGTTCAACCATCTCTGAGAAAATTGAGCGGTAAAAATATCTTCGAAAAGTGCACACACATACACACACACAGACATTTTCCGATCTCGTTGAACTGAGTTGAATGGTATATAATACTATGGGTCTCCGAGGCCCCGTTCGAAAGTCGGTTCTTCAGCAATTCTAATACCTTTCTGTAGAGAAAGGCAAAAAATCATTTTTTTTCAGAGTAAATTTTTTTAGAGTGCCCTGTTGATTCCCTACAATTTTTTTCTGGACGACATTTTTGTACTACGAACGGTTTCCGAATTACAACGAGAAGAACTTGATCATTTGCATGCACCCGTGAACTGGTTTAGCTGTAACTTTTTCATTCTTCAAAAGGCACGGATGGGATAGCCATTATTCTGTAGGTTTTAATAACAGCTTTAAAATAAAAATTATTTAAAAAAATTAGAACTCTGATTTCTTTATTTAACCTTCTCGGATTATTTATAATTATTGAGAAAAAAAATCGAAATTTTTTTAGAGTGCAAAATCGATTCCACATAACTTCTTCCTAAACGCCATTTTTGTACAATCAACGGTTTCCGATTCACAACGATTTGAAAAAGGCAATTTTTGTGAAATGCAAAAAATACATAGGTCATTTTTAATAATCAGTCATGAGTCGGATTGACCTCTCCATCGGTTCAAAATTTATGGTTTGCCTTACTAAAGCCATGTGCAAAGTTTCATCCAAATCTGAGATGGCCGAGTCTGATGATCTTCTAAGCATTTCTGGAATTGCTCAAGAGAGACAACATCGGGAAGATTTTTAATAAGAATATTAAAGATTCCATAATTACCAGGATCCTTCATGTTTTTAACTTTCCTAATAATTGACTTAATTTCATCAAAATTCGTCCCAGTAATGTTATTTTGTAACAACACTCGATTCGAAATATGATCATATATCAGTGAGAGTTTGTGGAAAAGCCCATATTCCACGAGAATGAAGTTCGGCTGCCATTTTGCGTTAGGTATGTAAATAAACATTTGACACAAACCGAGTTACCGCTCCGCCGGTCAGCCACCAACTGACGCATCATTGAAAAGGAGGGAAAACACTTCGTCCATACTGTGCGTCCATAATTATTGACAGCTAATAGTACTAGGGGAGAGACGCTGATATCATCAAGTCATGTATACACTCCACATTCTCTCTCCACTAAACAAAACGAAAATTTTTGAAAATCATCCATCAATAGAGAACTTATTTGAAAAAAAATTGTCCAGCTTTGGTTCCGCATCAGTCGCATGTTAAATGATTTGTTGGAAGTTAGGTAACATGTTCAACTAATTATTAGAGTCTGCATATCGTTGATAGCTTTATAACATTACTACACGGGTAAAAATCCATTGCCGGTACCATGATTGAAAATCATGAAATCATGAATCATGTCTATCATGAATAATAACTCATGATTTCATGAGCAAAATGATTGGTATCATGAACAATAACACATCTCTCATGAAAATTTTCATGATATCAATCATTTTGCTTGTGAAATTTCATGAGAAGGCATGGTTCATTATTTCATGATTAAAAAATCATGGTACCGGTAATAAATTTTTATCCGTTTGGCTATTTACCCGGCGTTGATCGGAAATGTTTCGTGAAGGCAAGGCCGAAAAAAAATTCTAGATATTGTCATCCCCATTGATACTCTAATTGCAATGAAACACAACTTAGACGACAATACGATTGAACAATACTCCGTTCATGTACAGATTGCGAATAATCAGTGTATCATCCCAGATCTCAAAATCATCATAATTTCCATGGTATTCTCGATAATTTGGGTCAGTTTTGTATTTGAACCAAATTAATTTTATCGATGATTCATGTTCCTTTGACTTTAAACAAGAGAATGTTATAGCTATTCAAAGACCGAGGAAACTAGTGTCTGACCACAGCTCGTTTCAGTCGATTTCATTGACATGTTGAAAATTCTTGAGTAAAATGATTTTGCTTTGTCAATATAAATTAATAAAAAACAAATTGTTTTGAAATACAGAATTTGTTTTTTTTTGTCTGCTCTCAATAGATATTCAAATATTATTTCTCACAAGAAGAAAATGACAAGCATTCTTGGACAAACTTGATTCAAACTACAGTTTGTTAAATTTTGGTTTCAACGGGTGTAGAACAACTCATGACACTTGTTTGTCTTCCTCGTGCTCGAACAACGGTTTTCATGCTATGAGCGAGGAGCGACATTGAATTTTCGGATTACCAACTCAGTAGATAAATATGTAAAAATTGACCCGTTTCATTCATTTTAGACTGCGTTGTTGACTTTTAATATCAGAAAATTAGTAATTGATCGGTATGCTCATCATCCTTCGACAGAAGTGGTTTTCCCATTTTCATCCCTATGTTATCCAGAGTGAAGTAAGGTTTTAGTGCTTTATGCACTTCCGCATCGTTTCGTTTGCAACACGGTCACACATGGAAACTGTGATAAGCTGTTGACACAGGCTGGGACAGAACAACGCAGGAACCACTTACTATTCAACCTAAATGGATTCTAGTAACAATCGTCTCGATTTTATCTCATTCTTTGCTGTCCAATGCATATCCCAAATGGCAATTGTTCATTCCGATGAGAATCTTCGGAGTCGCATTTCGATATGAATTAGCAGGAATGCCCCGCAAATGGTTAAAACGACGCGTCAAATCGTCCAGCTAGACTTTGCCGCGGCAAGGCTAGGCTTTGGACAGTGTGCACCTTGGGAATCGTATACAATTTCGAATCGTGCACTGCTGACATTTGCAACGAGAGTTTGACTGATTTCGGCTCTTTTTTTTAAAGGTGAAATGCATTTACGCACGGAGTGTGGGACTGTTGATTGGAACTACCACCTAAAACACCTTGGATCTCCAAAACTACCTCCCCGGCACCACCACTAGGTATTACTTCGGGGTGGAAGGCTATTGGTGCTCACAACACCCTTCCCAGATTTATGCAGAATGGGGATCAGCATAATGCACTCGAGTGATCGAATAATTGGATAACGAAGTAGATCCAGTGATGCCGGTTGGAGGGTATCTTTTTATTTATTTATTTATTTATTTATTTATTTGTTTTGAATCATCGGACATTGCAGTCTAAATGATTTGAGTGGGAAAAAGCCCATTTGAGTTTACCAACACATCCAATGGCATAGTTCTCAAACAGGCATAAAAACCACTATCTTTTCAACTATACTAAAAATAATGACATAATACACATAACACTAATATAATTGTCGTTGATTAAAAGCAGAATACATACAAAAATTAAATAAAATAAAATATATCACAGAAGTTGTAGTCTGCGTATGATGGATGCAAATTTTTTTGATGAGTCGCCAAACTCGAAGACACTATCTACTTGTGAAAAAGTGCGTATCATAGAAGTAACTGGCTCGTGATATCCAAAACTTGTGCGATGAAATCTTGTCGATAGTAACGATACATCGCGAGTTCTCCTAGAGGTTCGTAGATCTATACGGGATAGCAGTTCGGGTACATCAATTTCACCATTCAGGATTTTCACTACTGTTACGGCTTGTTGTATACGACGACGACGTTCTAATGATTCAAGGTTTAGTAGCTGACAACGATCTTTGTATGGTGGAAGGTTCTGCGGATCACGCCATGGTAGATTCTTGAGCGCTAATCGTATGAACCTTTTCTGAATTCTTTCAAGTTTCAAGCTCCAAGTTAGCTGATGTGGATTCCAAACTGGCGATGCAAACTCAAGTATTGGCCTGACTAAAGAGCAATAAAGTGATTTCAAACAATATGGGTCAGTAAAGTCGCGGGATATTTTTGAAATGAATCCCAGTTGCCTATACGCTTTTTTAGTTATGTTAGCTATATGAGAGTTAAAATTCAGTTTGTGGTCAAAAATAACGCCGAGATCGCTGATTTCACTGACTCTATGTAGGTTTATACCATCAATACTGTAACTGAAGATGATCGGATTGCTCTTCCTATGAAATGTCATTACGGAACATTTAGCGATGCTAATGATCAGCAGATTGGAGCGACACCACTCCACGAAACTATTTAATACGGTTTGTAATCGATAGCAGTCTTCAATCGACTTTACTACTAGATAGAGCTTGAGATCGTCAGCATATATAAGCTTGCATCCAGCACCCAAAACCGTAGCCACATCATTGAAAAAGAGAGTAAACAGCAGGGGACCCAGATTACTACCTTGTGGCACACCTGATCTATTGGTGAATGCGGACGATTCACAAGAACCTAATTTAACACGTATAATTCTTTGGGTGAGGTAAGATCGTAGCCAAGTAGTTAGCTGGTGTGTGGCGCCAAGTAAACTGAGCTTACGAAGAAGAACTTCGTGATCGATACGATCGAAGGCTGCTTTCAAATCAGTATATATAACGTCGACCTGTGCTTTCTCTTCTATATGGTTAATGCAAGTTGACGCAAATTGCAGTAGATTAGTTGAAACGGATCGGCCTGGCATAAATCCATGCTGGTCAGGTGAAATGTAACTAGTGGTTTGGCGGAGAATAAACTGGTAGACGATAATTTCGAATAATTTACTTCCGGCTGAAAGATTTGCAATTCCACGGTACTGCTGGACATTTCGTCGGTCTCCATTTTTGAACACTGGAAACATGTAAGATTGTTTCCAAACTTCAGGAAACCTTGCCTCACTAAACGATCGATTGAAAATTTGAGATAGAGGTTCAGCTAAAGCGACAGCACAGCGGCAGTACACAACAGCCGGAATTCCATCTGGACCAGGAGAGAACGAGCTTTTAAGTTTTTTGATAGCATTAAGTACCATATCCGGTGACACATAAAAGGTACTCAAATCAGCAACATTATGCGGTACAGTAGCTAAGGCAGAAGTCAACTCAGACTCGGTAGCAGAGCAGGAAGCGAAAACAGAGGCAAAGTGATTCGCAAACAATTCACAAGCGGTCGCAGTTGAAGATGCAGTCACATCTTCAAAGTAGACATTAGGAGGTATTTTTGATGTTTTCCGTTTAGAGTTAACGTAATTCCAAAAGCCTTTAGGATTATGTCGCAAGCCTGCTTGAACTCGCAGAACATAAGATCTGTAAAGGACAGCGTTAAGGTTCCGATAAGCAGTGCTGGCGGCATGAAAATCATGGGTAGTAACAGTCGAACGTCTACGGCGAAGTTTGCGCTGGCATGCATTTCGTTTTCGGCGCAATGAACGCAAAAGTGGCGTACTCCAAGGCGGGGAGTTCGGTCTACGTGTGACAGGAAGATTAGCTCCAAGCCAGTCTTGTATCTTCCGGTTCACTGCTTTCGATACCCGTCAACGCCCGACCGAGAGGATGCCTGGGTCGATCCAGTGATTCCGGTTGGAGGATAACTTCCGGTTCACTGGCGCCCTGACGATCTTAGCGGTATTACGCCACGATCTACTCGTCTAGTCCCCGACGAAGGATCTAGACTACAGAGAGTTTCCCAGCGAAGGAAGTTCTCCCAACACCCACCGAGTTCTCTGTTACATCACACGGGACACCCGAAGGAGTGCCGATGTCGGTCCGGCGATTCCGGTTGGAGCATGGCTTCCGGTTTGCTGGCGCCTCGACGACTCGAATTGGTGTTGTGGCGACTACTCGACTAGCCCCCGCCGAAGGATCTAGCCTACATCGACGTAGAGTTACCCGACGAAGAAGGCTCTCCCGAAACCGACGCTTTCGATACCCATCAACGCCTGACCGAGAGGATGCCTGAGTCGATCCAGTGATTCCGGTTGAAGGATAGATTCCAGTACACTGGCGCCCAGACAATCCCAGCAGTTTTACGTACTACTCGTCTAGTCCCCGACGATGGATCTAGACTACTACGACGAAGAGCTCCTCGACGAAGGAGGTTCTCTCAGACCGACGTTTATTCGCTGATCCCTCTTGAGCCTACCACGGTTGCACGCGGTCGCGGCTGCCTGTTGTTGCTGCGCACTCCATTTCCGCTGCAATATGCCCGCAATTTGGAATGCCGCGGTCGACACTGCGTTCCAGGTTCACCGGTGTGGTGTCAATGCCGCATGCCTCCAGTAGCTCACTCCTTTGAGCCGCGAAACGGGAACATGCGAACAAGACGTGTTCAGCAGTCTTGATCTCGTCTGGGCAGCCAGGAAATACAGGGGATGTCGTGTGACCTGTGGAGGTACCACCTGAAGCACCCGTGGCCTGTGAGGAATTGCGTCAGGCCGAAGTTCACTTCTCCGTGAGGTATATCTAACCAACTCGAGACTCTAGGTATGAGCCGATGTGTCCACCTACCCTTAGTTGAACTGTCCCACTCTTGTTGCCATCTGCGTAGAGAAGCGGCTTTGGAGGGCCTACGGACGTTCCTATCTCCTCGCATGCTGTATCACATCAATCGTGAAAGCGCCGCCATCGCTTTTGATGCGCGCTTGCAGGTGTATTCAACGTGCTTGCTGAAGCTGAGTTGGTCGTCAAGCATCACACCCAATTGCTTCAGTGATCTCTTGGAGGGGATCACACAATCTCCGGCATGTACCAACGCCTCCTGTTCCGATTTGCGGTTGTTTACCACCATCACCTCTGTTTTGTGGTGCGCGAGCTGCAGTTTCCTGCTACGCAGCTAGTCCTCTACCAAGCAGATTGAGTGTGATGCACTCAGTTCGACCTCTTCGATGGATTCACCGTAGACTGTCAGTGTGACGTCGTCCGCGAACCCGACTGGAAGTAGCTTTCCAGAATCTTGTACAGCCCTTCCGGCACTCCCAGTCGAAGTGGGAAATCAGCAATGTCTGCCCAACAAGCACTATTGAACGCGTTTTTAACGTCTAGCGTTACTACTGCACAGTAGCGAATTCTTCGTCGTTTGCGCTGAATAGCTACTTCCGCCGTGGTTACCACCGATGTTATGGCGTCCGCCGTCGACCTGCCTCTGCGAAACCCGTACTGCTGGCTGGACAGTCCTCCTGCCTCGTCTATGAAGGGGGATAGCCTGTTGAGGATGATTTTCTCAAGTTTCTCAACTTTCCAACAGTGTCGATCAGACAGATTGGTCTATACGCCGATGGATATCCTGGGGGTTTCCCAGGTTTCGGTAATAGTACCAACCTCTGCCTTTTCCAAATGTCTCCTCCCTGAACATGTCCTGTTTTGTCATTATAGCCGCCTTTAGAGCCACGTTCGTGATACCGTCTGGACCCGGGGCTTTCTTTGTATCGAGCGATCTTGTCGCAGTGAGCAACTTCTCATTCGTCACATTTTCAACTGCGTTCGCTGGTAGCGGGGCTGGCTGCCAGGAGGACGTGTCGTGAAGGGGAAAAAGAACCGTTATGATTTCCTTCAACCTCGTCACACTGCGTGCAGGGGGTGCTAGCGCCCCTCACGGTTTGGCCATTACCATCCTGTAGGCATCGACCCATGAGTTGAAGTTGGCTCCCTCACATAGCTGGTCGAAACAGGATCTTTTGCTTGCGCTGATGGCCTTGTTTAGTGCTAACTTCGCCGTTTTGAATGCCGTGTGCTTCTCCATCCTCACCTCCGCTGATCGAGCTCTTTGCATCCTTCTTCTAGCCCTGAGGAAGGATGCGCGAAGGCGTAGAATTTGCTCGTTCCACCAGTAGACCGGTGGTCTGTTGGTCCTCGGTTGGGCCTTTCTAGGCATGGTCGCGTCACACGCTCGTGACAAGATAGCGACCAACTCGTCTCCTCTCAGGTTCGCGTTGTGCTCCTCTAATTCAAGGGCAGTGCAATACGTTTCGCGATCGAAGTTAGCCACCTTCCACGCTAGTGTTTTGGGAGTATTACTCCTCCTTGTGCTTCTCGCCAATTGACCGCTCGTGTAGCGAATGGATAGATGGTCGCTATGGGTATAGTCATGTAGTCGGCGCGAACGAAGAAACTGTACCGCATGGTTGCCCACCGTACAGCACCCCGCCGCACCGACCACCAACCGGACGGGATCATCGTCTGACTGCTGATAGCGTTCTATTTAATTTGATTGAGTCACGTTCGTTATCGAAATTAACCAGACAAATCATTCCACGAACTAAGAACGGCCATGTACCACTACCCTTAATTTTGAGAAAGAGCTATTAATCTGTCTTACATCAATAAGTTCGGACCTGGTAAGTTTTCCCGTGTTGAGTCAAATTAAGCCGCAGGCTCCACCATTCTCCAATTAAGATCTCCGGTTCGACTCCGTTCCGCTGGAAAGTACTTTTCAATCCATCATTCGCTAACACGACGTCTAACTTGGCGAGGGCCTCCAGTAACGTCTGTCCTCTCCTAGTAGTAAAGCGGCTACCCCAAGCCGTTACCCAGGCGTTGAAGTCTCCGGCTATCACCACCGGCTTCCGACCCACTAGGTCTGTGGTCAATCTGTCAACCATCCGGGTGAACTGGTCTATTGACCATCTCGGTGGAGCGTAGCCTCTACAATAGTACACTCCGTTCATCTTCGCTATGGTTACTCCCTTCGCTTGCGTTTTCACCACCTCTTCCACTGGGTATCGACCAGTCGTCAAGATCGCCACAGTCTTCGATTCGCCCGCCACCCAGTTCCCTTTATCTACCGGTGTGTGATAGGGATCCGAGAGAATGGCGACATCAATGCCCCATTCCGCCCCTGACGGGTGCAGCAGTTGCTGGCCAGCTGCACAGTGATTTAGATTCAGCTGTGCTACTTGCACGTTGTTTTACTCCCTCCACTTGTTGGACAAGTAGGTCCGCCCATGACGTGGTTTATTGCCTTCTTCTTGCTCGCGCACAGCATGCAACGTGGCGTTCTTTCACATGCATACGCCTTGTGCTCTTCGCCGCCGCAACCCTTGCAGGATATGCTTCGGTCTGGGCCTTTGCAGTCCCACGATATGTGGCCAGGTTCGAAACACCTGAAGCACATGTCCACCACCGGCGGCTGGTAAGCGGTCACTGGGCATACCAACCATCCGACCTTTAGCCTGCCCACTTTGAGAACCTTATTAGAATCCGTGGTCGATAGCTTGAATGAAGCTATCTGAGTGCCCTGTGGTCCTTTCCTCATGCGGATGGATTCCCGTGGAACTTCCACACCTCCTTGCTCTTTGATGGCCATGGCAAGTCCTTCTGCGGTGGCGATTTCATGCAACCTCACTACGCAGGGCTCTAACTTCGGCCGTGTCGCTCAAAACTCGCCCATTTTCGTGCGACTGATGCTGCGAACCTCTTTGCCAAGTTCGGCTAGTTTTACCTCACTCCGCATGGCCTTGAACACATCGGCGTACTTTTCTTTGTCGGCCTAAACCAACAAAGCCTAGCCTTTGTCCCTAGCCCTCCTTACGGGAATGGGCCCAGCATCTTTTTAAACCCTTTTCTTCTTGGCAACCTTTAGCCATGGTTGCTCAGGCTGATTCTCGCAGTTTGGCTTTCATGGCTTGGATCCTGGGGTCGAGTGCCGAGGTTTGGGTTGAGCCCCTCGCCACGTTCCTTCGCCCCATCATTTCCGCCATGGTCTTTATTCCTTTTGGCCTTGAGAGTCAGCCGTTTACTACCTGGAGAATCCCTGGCGCGTTTCCGGCGCTGTTTATTCCGCTCAATCGTGAGCCGGAGCACATAGTCGACCGCATCCTGATTTTTATCTCTATCGAAGGTGAAGGGCTCTGTTGGAGAACACTTCCCCGACTTTCCGCCACCCTCTAGCCGCACTATCAACGCCTCTTGGTCCCTTTTAGCTACGTTCACGGCATTACGTAGCTTCAGCAAGATCACCTTCAGCTCCTTGCTTATGTTAGTTTTCTCCTGAGTGAATTCGATAATCTACTCATGTTGGTCCACTGATTTGACAGGGGCATTGCTGTCGCTCATCTCCTCAGCTACCGCTTCACTCTCCTCTCTCGCACCCGTTCTGGATGGAGACCTACTCAAACCCCCTCTTGCGAAAGGGTTTATCTCCTTGCTCGATGCCGATGTTGATGTTGTAAAACTCATTTTATATGGGTCCCCCTTATGGCTACCGTCAAACCCAGCCGAAGGTAGTCGCTATCGTGATCTCATGGTTACCTATGCGGTGCAGTGAGGCCATGCGCGGGTTGGCTTTACGCTCAGAGCCGGATCAGCGCAAATCAGGAAAAGGGCATCTGAACCTACTTCCATCCAGTCATCCCAACCAGGTGGCTGAAAGTGAGACGGCGTGCCATAAGGCCTGCTACGGTTTTATGGGACGGAAGGCAGCTGCAACATTAGCCTACTCGCCATTTCATGCCGGTTCCACTCTGCTTTACTGAAGAAGTAGAATACCGCAACTGTCAGCCCTAGCTTCTCTTTATATTCCGATCTACCTATCGTATCCATGGATCCATGGACCTCACTGGCGTCAGTCCTAACGTACCGAGTCGACACTCCCGCTGGGCTTTAATAGGACTTGCTTGCGGATACATGCAGCTTTTTATAGAGGATTAGCAGAGCCCACTGCAAAACCCCACCACATCCTAGGCAAGTAGGTCCGCCCATGACGTACTTGTACCGTAATGATTTCCCACAAACTTTTTTTTATCTTTGTTTTGTTCAATTTCATTATACAAAACACAAAGCTGCAAGCAAACAACCACGGAGGGTAGACAAGATGAACAATGCCACAGTTTGATGAATTTGTTTCGGTAATCAAACGCACGTAAAGGTCGAGCCGGCGTGTACTCTAATAGTTAAACGTTCTTATATGTATAACGATTCTTCACAAATAACATAATTTAAGAAACGTAAGAATTTAACAGCGGCAAATTTAATTGCAAACTCGTAATTAGAGATATGTTGTAAACATGTATTACGCAGAGCTGTTAATGTGCTCATATTCATAGTGTTTTTTAAAAAATTCTAAGAGTTGAATATATTTTAGTTCGCTTCGGGCAGAAAAAACGCTCACTGCGGCTCTAAACATAAATATATGACAACGGAAAATTCACAGAAATAAATATGAAGGATGAAATGGAGCAGAATGGTATTATTATGAAATTCTCTCGATTTTGGTTGTTGAGACTGTTTTGATATTGATAGAATAATATTTATTGTAACATGGAAACAAAAACTAAAAGCTTTTTACAAAATTTGTTCTGAAATTCTTCAAAACCTCATTGAAAACTTTCTATATTACCAAACATTGTTGCAACGTAACTCATGTGCGGATAAAAAGGGTATATTAAATGTTATGTTACAATATCTGACTGCAATGCTCATCATATTACGTAATATTCTTTCCAACCTAGCTACATAGACACGTATTGAAACTTTATATTACACTGATATTAAAACTTCATATGTGCAACGACTTTAATTTTACAGGAACAGCTCTCTAAAGAAAAACAGGTCTCCGGTCGTGTTCAAATACAAGTATGGTACCAAGGAGATAGGAATGAACTTGTCGTATCATTGATGGCCGCAGATGGTTTGCAGCCTCGTGATGAGTCACTTGGTTATGGCGGATTACCCGAAGCATATGCCTCTATGGAAATGTTTCCTAAAATGTATGTAAAATAATATAACAATTATTGCGTCTCACAATCAAAAGGTTTTTTGTCTATTTTCACACAGTAACGAAATACACGCAATGCAAACAGAGGTTTCGTCGCCTTCACTGAACCCTATATGGAATGCTACATTTATTTACAGAGGAATTTTAAGCAATTCCTTATTCGATCGATATATTGACGTCGCATTATACGATTTACTTCCACAATCCGAACCAATTTTTTTGGGAGAATGTAAAGTTTTTCTCCAAAAAGCATTCCTAGATGATGTTGCCGTGTGGTACCGCCTCGAGGACCCAAGACAACTACGAGGGATTCCTGCTAAAACACTTTTTACCTCTCCGAGAAATTTCATTTCAGGTGATGTAACAAAACTAATAAGAGGATCTGACTATCGGTTTCATCGGTCAGTATCGGACGATACCGAAAGTATCGGAGACGGAAGTTCTCTTCTACATCCTGACCATGCTTGGACTTGTAACCGGAGGGGTTCCTCACAATCGGAAACATTAGAAATTGAAACTTACCAACTAGGGAAAGACTTTTCGAAGTCTTTGCCAGGTTCAAGACGATCTTCATTTCAAGAACAAGAGAACTATAAATCTGGAGATATATCATTGTCCTTTGGATTTAATCGGGAACGAAGACGGTCTTCCATCGTGAAACACAGCCAAGAAGAAACTAAACATGCTTTCATTCAAACTAGAGGAGAATTCACACGAACAATGAGCTTATCTCGTGAACTTGAACAAAGGAAGTCAAAGAGTAAGTCTAACAATTTATTATTCTGATTTAAAATTTGTATTACTTTTGACGTTACTACAAGCTCTTATAATACTTTTGACCTAGTTTTCATAAATTATATGTGTAATTTAACACAACACCTGCTGTCCTTATCTCAATTATATTTATAAGTATGCCAGCTGTATGTTAGCGATCCCTAGTGATTTTGTAGCTGACTCTTGCGATCTCCAACAAGCGTGCGTTTAATGCTCGTTTCTCTCTGGAATGAGATAGCCCGGGAGAATTTTCCGAATAAGACGAAGACACTATTTTTTTATCCACGTAGCGGTGTGAAAATGCCTTTCCTTTTTTTTAATCAAAAATATCATATATTTTTAGGCACACTGCTCAAGCTCTAAGATACCAAAGGTATTTCCTTATCTTAATCAACGACTAAATTAAAACCAGAATAGTATGAACATTTTGGATTTTTTTTGGTTTGTCAAAAATAACACATATTTTGTTTCAAATCGCAAAGAGAGTGGAAACAAAATTTGTGCTTCTTGCACAAACCAAAAAAACCGCTAAATGTTCAAACTCTGCGGTGACCAGTAGCCAGTCGTCATTCGTTGACGCCCGGGACGTCAGAAAGGATATTACACCTCGGTGCAGTATCCAAAAAGTTTTACATAAGTAGTGTAAGCTTTGGCGGAAATGGCAGTTCAATTTGAACTGCTTTAAGCACTGACGAGCCGAAGGCGAAACGGAAAGAAAGTTCAGAATAGTATTATTAGATTATGTCGTCTCGGATTTTCGAGAATCCAGCTTTTAGCTGGCGATCGGCAACGGTCGGTGAATTGAATATTGCATGAGACTTAAATGGCGTGGCCGCTTCCTTCGGTTCGTGTGGGTCCGCAGGAAACACTCTCAGGCTACGATGGCCCGGCGGGTGGCCCGCATACTAGTCATCGACTGGAGTGGTCTTCCGTGGGCGGTTATGGCAATGTTACGAAAGAGAATGTGAAGAGAGTAATATTGTGGAAAGTGAAGTAAAAAGGGGGTATGGAAACAAAATGTCTGAAAACTACAGAGACCTAATTAGTTGCCATCGAGATATGAAGAGACGAAGGAAGGGGGAACGAAAAAGTTAGTGACAAAAAAAAAAAGATCTTGTTAGTTCCAATGAAGATGGTGAACAGGGACGGGGGACGAGAGAGTCGGGCGGATATTAGTGTCGAACCTGTAGGTGGAGATTATACTTTCTGAGTGAGATATAACAGATTACACTTGGATATTAATGTGTTTAAGGAAATAGTATATAAGAAGCATATATGAACTATCGCCAACACATCCCGAACCGGAACCACAGGCGGTCTATCTCGGACCCTAAGGGATTCCAACAGCTTCAACCTGGCGTCACGATACTCTACGCACGACCACATGACCTGCTCGATGTCCTGATAACCGTCGCCACAGGTGCAGAGACCGCTCTCCGCGAGCCGAAGATGTGCGTTGAAAGTTTAGTGATTTGACATGAGCCGCGACATAACACGAATGAAATCGCGACCCGTGAACCACGGTTTCGTCGATACCCTAGGGATAATGGAATGTAGCCATCATCCCAGTTCGTCATTGCTCCATGAAGTATGCCAACTTTCGAGAGTTTTCTGACAAGAGATACTGGAAAATTCATTGAAGCCGATTGGTCTGTCATAAATGTCACTTTCTAATGCGCTCGCCTTAACCAATGGGTCTGCCTTTCCATTTCCCGGAATAGAACAATGCGAAGGGACCCAGACTAACGATATTGAATAAGAACGTTCAGATAAAGTTTTCAAAGGTTGCCGTATTTTCCCCCAAGGAATATGGGGGATAATTTCCTGGCTTCATTGACCGAAGACCTTCTATTGAGCTTAGACTGTCCGTGACAATGAAGTAATGGTCTTTGGCAAGGTTTCAATGATCTCGAGGGTGTACTGAATACCAACTATGTCTACGACGTAAGCTGAAGCCGCATCACTGAGTTTGTAAGAAGCGGTGATGTTATGATTGAAGTTGCAAAGCCTGTGAACCTGTTGATGTTTGATCCGTCAGTGTGAAACAAATTTTCACAATTGACTGTTCTAAATTTATTATGAAAGATACTAGGGGCCACTTGAGGGCGCATGGGATCCGGAATTCCACGAATCTCTTCTTTTATGGAAGTGTCGAGAAACACATTAGAATCAGAAGTGTCCAATAAATGAGCACGGTTGGAAACAAACTAAGAAGGATTAATATTCTGATCCATATAATCAAAATACAAAGACATAAAACGGGTCCGAAAATTGAGCTCGACAAGCTTTTCGAAATTTTTAACCACCATCGAATTCAAGATATCGCATCGTATAAGCAATCGATATGAGAAATACCAGAATCGAGTTTTCAACGGTAAGACACCCGCGAAGAAATTTGATACTCTGTTGGCATTTTTGTTTAATGTACCTAATGTGATATCCCCAGATGCCTTTGGAGTCGAACCAGACCCTGAGATATTCAAACGTGAAGCTCTGAGTTATGGTTCCACTCCCTAGTTGAAGCTGTATATATGCTGGTTCTCGCTTCCTTGAAAATACCACCAGCTTAGTTTACTCCGTAGAAAACTCGATACCCATTTGATGAGCCCATGTCGACAAGTTGTCGAGGGTATCGTGTAATGGTCCTTGGAGATCTGCAGCTTTGAGTACTATAATAGACACAACGCTGTCGTCGGCAAGTTGTCTTAGCGTGAAAGATGTGTGTATACATTCATTAATATTGTGTACCTAAAAGTTGTATACAAGGGGGCTTAAGCATGAGCCTTGGGGAAGACCCATGTAACTGAATCGTATTGTCAACAAATCACCATGTATTTCTTGGACAATAGATTATACAAAAAGTTATTCAAAAATGGTGAAAGACCAAACTGATGCGATTTCTCGGATAGGATGTTCATGGAAACGGAGTCAAAAGCCCCCTTGATGTTTAAGAAAACTGACCCCATTTGTTCTTTACGAGCAAATGCAATTGAATTTCGGTTGAGAGCAACGCAAGGCAATCGTTCGTTCCCTTGTCTCTGCGGAAGCCGAAATGAGTATCTGAAAGTAAGCCATTAGTATCGACTCAATTGTCCAGACGAAACATAATCATTTTTTCGAATGATTTCCGGATACAGGAAAGCATAGCAATCGGCCGATACAAATTGTGATCGGAGGCTGGGTTGTCTGGTTTTTGAATGGCAGTAACTTTGACTTGTCTCCAGTCATGTGGTACAATATCGTCCTCAAGAAGCTTATTAAATAATTTCAATAAACGTATTTTGGCAGAGTAAGGCAAATTTTCCAATAAGTTAAATTTGATTTTGTCTAACCCCAAAGGTCACACGACAATTAATTGACGTCGCGGTGCGGGAGATCCTCTGATCCGGAGCAGAGTCTGGGCATACTTTTTTAGCGAAATCTAATATCCAGCGGTTAAAATATTCCTCGCTTTCGTTCGTGGTGTTTTTGTTGCGCATTCGTCGGGCTGTGTTCCAAAGAGTGCTCATCGATGTTTCTTTTTTTAATCCGTCAACAAACCGGCGCCAGTAGCCGCGTTTTGTCGTGAATACGACTTACTGTACTATGGGGCGCCTTTTCAAAATTAGCCATATGGAAGAATGGGCAGAACTCAATCGTGAATATCTCGACTTGTATCAATGGTAGCAACATAATTCTTTCACTATTTCATCAAAAATATGATCAGGAATTTAGGATAATGTTTTGAACAGTGTGAGATAACCACAAACAACTCAAAAATTAAGTTTTCTCAAAATTTGAAAACAACGCGGAAAACTCTTTAGTTTCGCTTGTGTTTTTCGCGCAAGGACGACGATTTTGAGGTAGTCAGGTACATATCATAGTTATTCCTTCACGAATTTTTGAACTTTTGATCGAACGCTCTTCATCAAGTTCCAGACAAATTTTGCATCGCATTTTTCGAACGTTTGAGCCCATTTTTTTCAACTCCTTCATGTTTCCAGCGGCCTTACCAGCCTTCTTGAAGACCCTCTTCACGATTGCCCAGTAACGTTCGATGGGTCGAAAATGAGGGCAATTTGGTAGATTGATATTTTTCTCAAGCTTTTCCTTTTCCGCAAGCCTATTGAGAAGGGTTTTGGCATAGTGAGCCGACGCTAAATCCGGCCAAAACAGTGGAGGTGTACTATGCTTCTTATATAAAGGCAGCAATCTCTTCTGGAGACACTCAGATCGATAGATTTCTGCATTTATAGTTCAGATAGTGTAAAAAATGGTTGACTTTAAAACACAGGAACATATTGCTTGCCATACCAGTAGCTTTCGACCAAATTTCTCCACTTGAATCGACCTGTCCGCATCGGTCACATCCTCCCCAACGACGACAGTAAAGTATTGTGGACCTGGAAAGGGTTTTTGAGTCTTCCTTTACTTAGTCTTATCGTCCATCAAAACGCATGCGTCCGGACACTGCAAAAAAACGCGAATACAATTTCCGGGCCCTTGTTGCTGCTCGCTTCTTCTGTTCTACACTTTGTTTCGAGATTTTCTGCTTCTTGTAGGTCTTCAGGTGATTTCGCCTCTCGATACGCTGAACCATTCCGACATTCGTTTCTGTTTTTTTGGCCGAATCACGTATTGACATTGATTTTTTCTTCATGATTAGAGATACCATTTTCTGGTCCAGTTTCAGGTAGGAAGAACAGAGTTTTCTACCTCTTCCTAATAGCTCATCCAAAGAATAGTGTTCCCCAAACTTATTAATGATGGTTTTAACACTGACATGATAAATTCCAAACCGCTTCGCCAATTTCCGCATAGTAATACCCTTCTCACATGTGTCCAGAACCTTAATTTCACTTCTTTTTCAATTTCAACCGCACAAACAAGTAAACAAACGAAAGCTGACAGCCAAACGTGATCTAAGCATAAGAAACCAACACAAATACATGCATACAAAACAAATGTATGTGGATAGCTTATTTCCGATACACTCCTTACTTCTCATTTGCCTTCCGGTCGTCAAGGCGAGAAGACGCATTAAACCAGTTTCGCATCATTTGGCACTGCGAGCGAATGTGTCGGTTTGTATGCAAAGCTAGTTTCAATTCAAGCAAGAATAATTTGATTTGCTTCGTGCACTTTTCGCTGTGCGATAATCGTTCGAAATAAATGTTCCGAACTGTGCTAAATATCGTAGAGAATTCCACAATTTGACACTTCTGAAAGGCAGAAATGAATCCTGTAAATAAACTGTGCTAAATATCGTACGCACGGAAACAATTCCGTTACTGCTGTTATGATTAGAAAATCATGAAACCAATCATTTTAACGTATCATGAAATCATGAGCAATATCTTTTCTCCCACGAAAATTAATCATGGTTCGAAAATGCGTTACTTGAAGAATGCATTTCTTTCAAAGCTCGTAACTCTAACTTTCTACCCTGATATCACTTTGAGCCCTCTGCCTCAAGTGATGTGATAGATTAATGGTAAAACAAAACGCAGACATTGAAAAGCAAGACCTAGTGAAAATGTTTACTTGATCCTGAAGCATGCTATTTAATAATCGTGTTGTTTTACCAACATAACATAAAAATAAAGATAATGAACCGAAAATTGACATCATAAGAGACTAGGCACGGCAACACTTTTCATTAGACAAACATCAATGTTACATTTTGTTCGAATGTATTCTTACACATTTGATGTGATCGGTGTTGCTAGAATAATATTTCGATTGTGAATTTGGAACACCATCGAACGAAAATCAGAAAAATATCTTGTTCAACCACTTTGATTAATTTGTTGCATAGATATAACAACACAAGCATTGATGCACCCAAATATTATGAATAAGACGATTTTTTTTGCAAGAATTAGACAAAGAGTTTCATTGTAAGAGGCTTGATTCACTCGTGTTTTCTCATGCAGTTCGTTTGAGTGTTTAAAAAAAACTCAAAAAAAAACACGTCTACACCAGCCGCTACAAGACAGAATGTAAACAATGAATACAGCTGAAAATTTCACCATACATTAGGGACATATGTACCAACACAATAAAAAAAATTTGACCGCCGGACTCTCCAGACGCGCGCAATTAAAAAATTCCGGGAACTTTTTGAACAGACCTCGTATATTGTTTTCCCCAAATCATGACTCGTTTTGCTCATTTCTAGAATCGAAATTTTGCCCGTGTAGAGAATTCCACAATTTGGTCCTTCTAAAAGGCAGAATGAATCTTGTACAGCATCTTGATAGTTTCTTGCAATGAAATATGTAAATCCGAAATGAAATAATCGACGTCAAAAATCGTTGAAAATTTTAGTAGTGAAAAAAGGGGAAAATTTCGCAATTCACAGAATATATCAACTATCGATTAGAATATGGCAATGTAAAGAAATCGTGTCAGTTTTATTCGTATTCACGACATCCAGTTATGTCTCTGACATTACACACCCGTACTTTTTTTGCTTTAATTAAGTTCTTCGTTTGCGAGTCTTACGTCGCGTAATAACGATAATAACCAGGTGTTCCATTAGAACTACACTGTTTGAACGCTGAGATTTTTTTCGCGTTTAGTGATGAGCACTCTTTGTCCCACCACGGATTGAAACGACGGATGTTAGTTTTCGCGCCGGGTACACGTTTCGTCTGAGCTTGAATCGCGGAGTCGAGAATCAAGCCAGCCAAAAACGAGTACTCTTCCTCAGGAGGAAGTTTTTGTGTTGTTTCCAGTTTCTCAGATATCAAATTTGCGTAGCATTTACAATCAATATTTCGTGTGAGGTCTTACAAAACATTGATTGTTTCCGATGGTCCTAATCCGCAGATGATTGAAATAACGATAGGTAGATGATCGCTACCGTGAGATCAGGGATCACTTTCCACTTGCAATCCAACCGTAGCGATGTCGAGCAAAGGGATAAATCCAGCGCACTTGGTCTTGCTGGTGGTGCAGGGATCCGATTCTTTTCTCCCGTATTCAAGATATTCATATTGAAATTGTCGCGAATATCTTGGATCATAGCTGATAGCTGTAATCGTCGTAAAGACAGCCTCCTCCCGTACCGTGCGAGTTTAAGTCGAATAAAATAAATGTCGGTGCGGGAAGGAGCTCTATTAGCACTGAGCCGCCGATGCCCAACCAAGGCTCTTGGGGGAATATAGATGGAAGCAATGCAAAGGTTCTTGCATTTGATTGTATAATGACAAGCAACAATTTCAATACCTGGTATCAATGGGACCATTTTGCAGTCAACTGCTTCAAAAATGTTGTAACTATACGGGGTCCGCCATCTGACATTTTTTTTAACTAGCGGCTATTTCAGCATTGGTAACCTTAATGTCACTTTTGATTTGACAGAAACTTAGTTTTATCCTCCCGCTGAACGAAAATGGTTGTGTATACGCTTGAGGAACGCGTGAAAATAGTACAGTTTTACTTTGAAAATCATGGTAATGTTGCGGAATGTGTGCCAAAAAAATCATCTTCTCGGATGAGGCACATTTTCATCTCAGCGGGTATGTTGATAAGCAAAATTATCGCAACTAGTGGACGGAAAACCCGCACGTTATCATGGAGAAGCCGATGCATCTTCAGAGAGTGACGGTTTGGTGCGGATTTTGGTCTGGCGGCATCAATGGGCAATTTTTCTTCGAAAATGAGGCAGGAGCCGCCGTCACGGTCAATGACGAGCACTACCGCGCTATGATTAGCGATTGGTTCTTCCCGTTACTTGAAGAGGACGACTTGGACACCATTTGGTTCCAACAAGACAGCGCTCTGTGCCACACAGCCAAAGTTACGATCGATCTTCTGCGCACAGTCTTCGTAGATCCAATTATCAGTCAAAATTCGGATGTCGTCCAAGCCTTGAAGGTCAACATTCGTGCAGCCATATCTGAAATAAAGCTGCATACAATCGGAAATGTACTAAAAAACTGGACAGACCGTATGGCGTACTGCAAGGCCAGCCAAGGCAGCCATTCGAATGAAATTATATTCCACAATTAACCGGAAGGATTGTACTTTAATATGAAAAAATAAATTTTGAAATCGGATGAACCGTTTGTGATTTATTGCATGTTTAAGAAAAAGTTACATGGCGGACCCTGTATGAATGGAAGCCATTAATAGACTTTTAAGAGGTTCTGAAATATTGTAGGCAGTGATGATCCAGTCCACGATATCAGAGAATTTAACAAACCCAGTATTCGGTAAATTTTCTGATTGATCTTTAGGGACTTTCGAGGGTTTTGAAGTCCCAGGAAGTGGTGGAAATTCTTGCACGGAATTTAATTTCAAAAGACAGGGAGCTTTTTTTCCGGTTTTTCCCATCATTTCCAGTTGTTATAAATTTTTGAGACTCACCAGAAGACACCATCGAACCCTTACTAGGGAGCTAACAAGAAGATTTATTTATAATCTTTCTGAAACTATGAGGGACCGCCAAAGATGTACCTTCAAGGGGATTATCAGCATCGCTCTCGTCAGTTGACCAACAAGCGAAAAGATTTACTGCAGGCTTAGTACTCTTCAACATTTCCGCAAAGAAATGCTTGGAATGGGGGACGGGTGTAGCGTGATGGGATAGTCGATGCCTTTCACGCAGCCCGCCTGGGTTCGATTCCCAACCCCGCACATAGGGTCAGAAAGATTTTCTGGTCCGAAGAGGCGAATGACCTAAGATGTTAAAGCCTCTATAATTGAAACAAAAAAAAATGCTTGGAATGAACGCCTAATCTAGTCATTGCGCAGTTTGTACGCGGGGCATGTCCTCCTTAAAGTAGAAACACTTTTGAATATCTCCACTGCAGGAGTTATCCGCATGACTCCCTCCACACTTTTTATACCGGGATTTATTGCAACAATGAGATGCTGTATGTCCCAATTGTTTGCAATTGGTGCAGTTCATAACCTGCAGGACAAAAAGGCGAACAGGTAAACCAAATTGGTCCAGGAGGACGTAATTAGGCAAAGTCCAGTCAGCGAAAGTCACCCGATACGAGTCTGATGAGATATAGGACTTAGTCCCATCCTCAGCGGTCGATACTGAACGAATTGTTTGCAGTCCAGTATCTTAACATTTTTGAGTAGACTCGGATCGGTGATCACGTCGTCTATCTCGAGATTACACTAAATCTCGACATTTCATGCAATTCTAAGAGTTTTGGCATTAAGTTTTTTTTTGGGATTTCCAAAATTTGATAATTGTAAATAAGGGTGCCAATATTTTTGGATCACCTCTAATTTCGTAAAGCGCTATTGTTCAAAAGTTTGAGCACCTCGAAAAAAGTCCTCATGTAAAATTTGAGCTAAATCGTACATGGGTAAGGGGTGCTGCCCAGCGATAAAAGTTTGAAAATGTTCGATCTTGAAAAAGCACCATAGCACCCCTTTCATTTCCGAAATGAAAATTTTTTTGATATCAAAAATCTTAAAATTGTATGAAACGTCGAGATTTAGTGCTATCTCAAAAATAATGTTTTTAACGTGGAACACATTTTTGTTTTCTATATAGGCGTGCAAACTAGAAACTCAAGAAAAATACACGTAGAAATTTGGTCAGGTTTTGAACAATTACAGCTCAGTCAATTTTATATAAATTATTAATATTATGTCACCATTTGATTGGAAATATTTCTACGTATTGATTTGAATGTTCATAGCCATGTATTTTTAATTGTATATCATTGAAATGTTGATTACTAGCTAGCAGTGTCCTATTTTGTCTGCAAAAAATCTCCGGCATACTGGATTTCCCTGCCATAGTCGACAGTTTTGAAAGAGTAAGTAATATATCAAAGGGAAAGCATCGCTCTGATTGGTCAATCGATACTAAAGCGCAGCTGCTGGAAACACGCGAATCTATAAATATAAGGCAAGACAAAAAGTGCCATAAAACGATTTGAAGCTTTAATTGGTATGCTTGTGTCATGCAAGTTCGGATGAAATCCCATGTTATGTCGTTTCGCCTGAGAAATTGACAACTACCCCAGGGTAAATTTTGAGTGCATAAGACTAATTTCTAATTTATATAAGATGAACTCGATTGATAATAAGAAACTCGCTTCAACCAAAATCGCAGAATGGTTGTAATGGTAGAGAAACGCTATAAAAATAACTGCTTGCAAACAAAACCTGAACACAAGTTTGGCGAAGAGAAGCTTAAATATCGATATCCGTATCGCAAGCTTAAATATCGATATCCGTATCGTGAACAAACATATAATTGCATACATTTGGGCTATTGGTTTAATTTTGTCGGCTACAAAACAAATATAAATCACGACAAATAAAGTCTATATTCTGGGTTCGCGTGATCGGTTTTGGTTCCTAATAAATTTCAATCTAAGAAGACTCTCATGCATTTGCGAATTCAAAAGTGTGACGATTGATTGAAATGTCTGATTGTAGATCATTAGAAATTTTGGTTGCCTTGTTCCACATCAATGGCTCGAACAACCTAATAGGGCTGATCCTTGTAGTTTTTTTTTAAATCGACTTTCTGGGACTTATGATATTTTTTCTAAGTCTCAGAAAGTCGATTTCTTTAAAAAACAATTTTTTCGAGATGACACTAAATCTCGACGTTTCATACAATTCTTAGATTTTTGGCATCAAATTTTTTTCGATTCCGGAAATTTGATAATTTTTTTTAATGCTCTTATTAAATCTTACAGATTGATGGTTACCCCATCCGTGGATTTTGAAAAATGAAGAAGTTACAGCTAAAACAATTTACAGATATATTAGAAATTTCAATTTCTCGTTAAAAGATAACTATTTAAACAGCAGAACTAAAGTAACTACGTCGAAACGAATAAACACATGTAGAATCAAAGAGGTGTGCCAGTTGACTACTTACTGTTTACAACCAACGTACGTACCGGCGATTTGCTTATTTAAATTCTACCTGTTTCACATATAAATAGCTATGCATTGTAGAACAGATATCAGTTTATAACAAATCTCTTTCGAACCAGTTACAATACTACAATATGGTTTTACCAAAGTGTTGTAAACCTTTTCCTGGTTTTGTGTGTTACGGAAAATTTTCCAATTACCAGAAACCATAATTGGAAAACTAGAAGCTCAAAAGTGCAATGTTAAATTGAATACCACGTTAAGCATTTGTGATCACTGTCGTAGGCGGGCTTATAAGGAAAGTCATACGTCGGAAACAGAAGGGCAGTTAACAACGGAACCACAACCATCCACATCGCAATACGATTTAGAGGAAGTACCTTCAGCAGCTTCAATCAACTCAGCATCTTCTGAAGCATCAGTCGCGGTGGAGTATTCAAGATCACACAACATTAAACTCTTCAACAAGGCCATCGCAGGAATCAACGTGTATCCGATATCAACGAAGAAAACCCGGGATGTTAATTATCCTCGAGAAAAATATGTGGATATTTCAAGAGGTATAAAAAAGCAAATATTCGGGAGATTACTAAAATGATAGAGCAGTTTGCTAAGCCTGATTGCACTAGGAATGCAAAAGTGCATTTGTTGTCAGTCTTGCCAAACTCGTAGTCAAAAGAGAAAATAGCCACTCAATTCAAGGCGAACAAATACATTGTGTCGGAGGAAAGAGAATCAACGGACGAAAAAAAGCCATGAAACAAACGGGACGCAGCAGGAACGAAACGATAGAAAACGAGGTGCTTCAATATTTCAACAGTGATGAC
This sequence comes from Malaya genurostris, assembly GCF_030247185.1. Taxonomy (NCBI): domain Eukaryota; kingdom Metazoa; phylum Arthropoda; class Insecta; order Diptera; family Culicidae; genus Malaya; species Malaya genurostris. The sequence continues at coordinate 137,772,365 of NC_080571.1, read as the reverse complement.
GTCAGTAGAGTAATACCGGGATCAAGAGATTGCGTCACAGTCAAAATGAATGGTAAGTTGTATGCGTTCACACTTACCATTCATTTTGACTGTGACGCAATCTCTTGATCCCGATTGCTTTATTCATCATTTAAAGAAATTCATTTGAGTTGTAAGGAGGAATTTCCAGATAGGAATATTGGATTTAGTACATTTGCAGCATTGAGACCAAAACACTGCAAGTTGCTTGGAAGTTCAGCGACACAAGATCTGGAGAGAAGCGTTTTCAGACAATTTCGAGGAACGTGAGTTGACTGAGATGAGATTTGAACAATGTGACCTGTTATTCTTTGGTCACAATGTTCTTCCTTTGGTCACTGAGTCCAGCTTGTATATATTTTTCAAATATTGTATATTTTTGTTTATTTCATTGTCAGTAAATCTCTGAGTAGAATTTAAACGTCAATCGCGTTCATACTCCGTGTTTACATGTTTGAGTCACGATTAAGTTCTGCTCAATAGCAAAGGTTGGTGTCAAAAGTAGGATTTTGTTGATTTATTTATTTATTTCCATTTATTTATTTATTAATTATTTATCCTATTTATTATTTATTTATTCTATTTATTATTTATTTATTTACATTTATTTATTGTTTATTTATATATTTACAATCTTTTATTTACACTATTTATTTATTTATATTATTAATTTATTTACAATCGTAAGTTCATATATTCCTTTATACAAATTAATTTAATAAATTATGATTATTTCGGCAAAAGGAAACAAAATAGCAAATAAACTTATAAAAGTACTAAAATTCAAATACACAGTTCATGATACACCAACCATAATAAAACGATAAAATATTGTAACCGTCATCTGTTCGCACACTGTCATCGTCGTCATCATCGTCATCATCGCAACATAATATGCGGGGTGGCATGCTTTGAGGGTGGCGGTGGGTATGAGATGGAAAACGGACCCCAAGCAGATAAAATCTGCGGGAAAACCTTTGCGGAGGACTAGTAGATTCTGACCCAGTGAAGTGAAGACAGCAGCAGCGTGTCACCCGCCAAAAGTGACAATCCGTTTCTTTGAACCGAAATCCAAAATCCAAATCGATCCCAAAAGGGATCTCCGTAGTTATCCGTGTCGAAGATTCGCACGAACGTTTGTTTCGATCACGGTAATCGAGTGGGGCAAGTGCGGTAGGATCGTTTTTTTATTCCCCGGTTTTACTAAAAATAGTGCTAGCACGACGTGAGTGCATTCCCGGTCAGTGAAGGGCAAGAAAAAATTGTGTTTGGCAGGCGTTGAGGACGCCACCGTTGTGAAAAACCGGGGAAAGCCCAAAGACCAATAAGTTAAATGTCCCACTCGATCATACGTCAGACACTCGCGATCGGTTAATAGTGCACAGTACCACTCACTGGGTCTTCCTCACGCGAAACGAAGGCCTCCGATACAGATAGGCCGAGTTGCTGCTTCATCTGGAGACGAGTTGCTGTTCCACCGCCTCGAAGTCCGTGCCACCCCGTCCGTCGTCGTCAGCAGAGTTCACCAAGTCGACCAACAAGCATCACGGCCGCAACGGAGCGTCGAAGCTAAGTTTTCTACAAAATAAAAGCGCAAGTAAAAAGTGAACCATTTTGCCTTTAAGTTTTTTTGTCGTGCGCTAAAAATATATAGAATTTAAAAATTTCAATTGTACGGTCTTTTTCTATACAAGCTGTGTCGTCCATTTTGTTTAGTTTTTTTGTTTAATTCTGTTTCCGCCGAATAAACGATTTACTCAGTGACCACAGGTTGGGAAGAAAGTCCGCCCAATAAAATAGTGAAGTGAAATTTCTCCGGTGACCAAGAAGATAAACGACCCTGAACTGGTGGTCCGGTGCTGAAAAGCAGCCACCAGTAGTGTGATACAAAACGTCACGTAACAATTGGCGCCCAACGCAAAAAATTTAAAAAAAAAGTGCTTTGATTCTTAGACCAGAAGCAAACCACTTTTTTATCGTGCCTCCCGGAGAAAATTCAATTCACTAGGTTCATTTCATTATTCGCGTAGTCATCAGGTCGATATTGTTTTCGGAAATTGTTCCAAACTCTCACTGACCACAATGAATTCACTCCACATCTAACACACCCAAATGTCAACTCAAAATCTCTTATCAATAATAATTTTCTATCTGTGAATACATTTAATTCTTCATATAGCCGTCAAAATTTTTGCAACAATACATACCGACCCATACAACACCATAGTTTAATGCAAAATAGCCCACCTCATATTTCGCTACACCCGACGATAACGTTCAATCCGACAGATGCAATACCTGATGTATACACCCAAAGCACAGTGGTTCAAAAGCGCAATTTCACGCTCTTAATTGATAACTCATAGGATCGTGGTTTTTGAGGTACAGTATCTTCAGAAAAGTTGTTCAGAATGATAGACGCCATCTTTTGGCAAATTTTATTTATGTGATTAATTCCCCTAAAAGTAAGATAAAAATTTTATTTTAGCTCAGGGCCAACATAGGAGCTAAGTTACTTCGACAAAGTTGTTCAGAAAGTTATTTCAAACAAATTTGCTGAAGGTACTATTCCCGTAACTTCAGTGTAATTCAAGATATAATGTATTTTCTGAAAAGGGTTTCCAAAAACCAGTTTTTGTAAGAAAACATATATATTTTCAATTTATATGAGTTATTCATGTTATACAAAGTTTTTCATCTTTAAAAACTACACAACTTTCTCGAACATACTATGCTGCTACCATTTCAGTTTAATGAAATAGAGCAATTTTTCATGTTTTTTTGCACAAAATTCTAACTTGTCTATTATCAAAAGGCGCAGGAAGGTGCAGATGAGACCACTTACATATTAAACTACTTCAAAAGAGCTTTCATACCGTGGTTGAATTACTCGTCTGCGATCGTCTGCAGGCGAGATATTTGACATTTGCAATGATAAAGTTTATTGTATATCAGATCAGAGTTCAGTATATATTCGTTACCATGGAAACTCTCATAATACAAGGTTTTTATGGACATCAAAGTCTACAAATAGAAAAGTTTAGTAATAATTACAGACGGTTTTTTGAAAGTAACTGGCCGACGTTTTTGAAAGTGAGATAAGAAGCAACGACTTTGATAAAAGGTAATCATCATGTCGAATTGCGTTCTGTATTTTTTGGTAAGTTTTTTTTTCTATAGAAAAGCTCTCCGGATAGATATCCTCTAATCATCAATCAAAGTGGAGATCGATAAACGCTTGCTATATTGTACTGTTCATAATGATTAAGAAGTTTCTTTTATACAGATGTAGGGAGTATTTTACAAGCGAGGAATCACTTACGAATCGGGATCCCATGAATTGGTAATTAATTTCATTGGGTCCTTTGGTTACAAATATTCGTGAATGACCAAAACAGTCCAAGAAGAATCTGTCAAACGATGCTAAGAGTCTTTTAGCTGGTTAAGAACATAACCAGCTATCATAAAATAAATACAAATAATTAAAAAATAAGTTTTGATAATACTTTTCTCTACCAGAAGATGACATAACTTAGTTCGATTTGATGATGACTTTTTTAAAAGTCGTGAAAAAACAGTTACTAAACTATTCAATTTATAGACTTCAATGTGCACAAAAAAATAATATTTTGTGGCAAGTACCATAGTAATGAATATATACTGAAATCTGATCTGAAATACAATGAACCTTATCATTGCAAATGTCAAGGACAAGGATATTTGAAAAGAACATATCTCGCCTGCAGACGATCGCAGACGAGTAATTCAACCACGGTATGAAAGCTCTTTTGAAGTAGTTTAATATGTAAGTGGTCTCATCTGCACCTTCCTGCGCCTTTTGATAATAGACAAGTTAGAATTTTATGCAAAAAAACATGAAAAATTGCTCTATTTCATTAAATTGAAATGGTAGCAGCATAGTATGTTCGAGAAAGTTGTGTAGTTTTTAAAGATGAAAAACTTTGCATAACATGAAAAGCTCATATAAATTGAAAATATATATGTTTTCTTACAAAAACTGGTTTTTGGAAACCCTTTTCAGAAAATACATTATATCTTGAATTACACTGAAGTTACGGGAATAGTACCTTCAGCAAATTTGTTTGAAATAACTTTCTGAACAACTTTGTCGAAGTAACTTAGCCCCTATGTTGGCCCTGAGCTAAAATAAAATTTTTATCTCACTTTTAGGGGGATTAATCACATAAATAAGATTTGCCAAAAGATGGCGTCTATCATTCTGAACAACTTTTCTGAAGATACTGTACTTCAAAAACCACGATCCTATGAGTTATCAATTAAGAGCGTGAAAATGGGCTTTTGAACCACTGCACAGTGGTTCAAAAGCGCAATTTCACGCTCTTAATTGATAACTCATAGGATCGTGGTTTTTGAGGTACAGTATCCTCAGCAAAGTTGCTCAGAATGATAAACGTCATCTTTTGGCAAATTTTATTTATGTGATTAATATCCCTAAAAGTGAGATAGACATTTTATTTTAGCTCAGGGCCAACATAGGGGCTAAGTTACTTCGACAAAGTTGTGCAAAAAGTTATTTCAAACAAGTTTGCTGAAGATACTATTCCCGTAACTTGAGTGTAATTCAAGATATAATGTATTTTCTGAAAAGGGTGTCCAAAAACCAGTTTTTGTAAGAAAAGATATATATTTTCAATTTATATGAGTTTTTCATGTTATACAAAGTTTTTCATATTTAAAAACTACACAACTTTCTCGTACATACTATGCTGCTATCATTTCAGTTTAATGAAATATAGCATTTTTTCATGTTTTTTTAAATAAAATTCTAACTTGTCTATTATCAAAAGGCGCAGGAAGGTGCAGATGAGACTACTTACATATTAAACTACTTCAAAAAAGCTTTCATACCGTGGTTGAATTACTCGTCTGCGATCGTCTGCAGGCGAGATATGTTCTTTTCAAATATCCTTGTCCTTGACATTTTTAATGATAAGATTCATTATATTTTAGATCAGATTTCAGTATATATTCATTACTATGGTACTTGCCACAAAATATTATTTTTTTGTGCATATTGAAGTCTATAAATTGAATAGTTCAGTAATAATTATAGACGTTTTTTGAAAGTAACTGTCCGACGGTTTTTTAAAGTGAGATAAGAAGCCACGACTTTGAAAAAAGGCAATCATCATGTCGAATTACGTTATGTCATATTTTGGTAAGCTTTTTATATATAAAAGCTCTGCGAATAGATATCCTCTATTCATCAATTAAAGTGGAGATCGATAAACAGATGTCGGGAGTATTATACACGCGAGCAATCCAGATCACTTACGAATCGGGATCCCATGAATTGGTAATTAGTTTCATTGGATCCTTTGGTTACAAACTTTCGTGAATGTCCAAAACAGTCCAAGAAGAATATGTCGGACTATGCTAAGAGTCTTTTAGCTGGTTAAGAACATTATCAGCTATCATAAAATAAATACAAATAACAAAAAAATGAGTTTTGATCATACTTTTCTCTACCAGAAGATGACATAACTTAATTCGATTTGATGATGACCTTTTTAAAAGTCATGACAAAACAGTTACTAAACTATTCAATTTATAGACTTCAATATGCACAAAAAAATAATATTTTGTGGCAAGTACCATAGTAATGAATATATACTGAAATCTGATCTAAAATATAATGAATCTTATCATTAAAAATGTCAAGGACAAGGATATTTGAAAAGAACATATCTCGCCTGCAGACGATCGCAGACGAGTGATTCAACCACGGTATGAAAGCTCTTTTGAAGTAGTTTAATATGTAAGTAGTCTCATCTGCACCTTCCTGCGCCTTTTGATAATAGACAAGTTAGAATTTTATTTAAAAAAACATGAAAAAATGCTATATTTCATTAAACTGAAATGATAGCAGCATAGTATGTACGAGAAAGTTGTGTAGTTTTTAAATATGAAAAACTTTGTATAACATGAAAAACTCATATAAATTGAAAATATATATCTTTTCTTACAAAAACTGGTTTTTGGACACCCTTTTCAGAAAATACATTATATCTTGAATTACACTCAAGTTACGGGAATAGTATCTTCAGCAAACTTGTTTGAAATAACTTTTTGCACAACTTTGTCGAAGTAACTTAGCCCCTATGTTGGCCCTGAGCTAAAATAAAATGTCTATCTCACTTTTAGGGAGATTAATCACATAAATAAAATTTGCCAAAAGATGACGTCTATCATTCTGAGCAACTTTGCTGAGGATACTGTACCTCAAAAACCACGATCCTATGAGTTATCAATTAAGAGCGTGAAATTGCGCTTTTGAACCACTGTGCACTGTGCAAAGGCGGGTTTTGGCCCAATCATTCTCTTCAAAAAATCCACACATTTTCAGTACAGCTCCACCTGTTTCATATACAATACCGTATCAAAACCGTCATTCACTTCCAGTTTCCAAATGGAACATCGCGAAATACAGCGGTGACGACCAGGGTCTGAAGCTGAATGAATTTTTAGAACTGGTACAAGCATTAGCTCAAGCAGAGCACGTATCAGATGTTAAGCTTTTCGAGTCAGCAATTCATTTGTTCACAGGTTCAGCATTGAAGTGGTATATGGCTCAACGTACCACGGGAAGGTTGATGAATTGGCAACATCTAGTGTTCGAGTTAAAGCGAACCTATATGCACCCAGATTTGGACGCGTTGATTAAAATGAAATTTTACCAACGTCGTCAACAAAAACATGAGTCGTTTCACGAATTTTATTTTGAAATGGAGAAATTATTTCGGACTATGAGTGTTCAAATTCCAGATTTCGAAAAAATGCAAATTTTGCAACAAAATATGCGAGTTGATTACAAACGACAAATGACTTTCATTCCCATCGTTGACCTTGAAACACTACTTGCCGCTGGTCAGAAGCTAGATGCTTTAAACTTCTCAGCGTACAACAAGGTTTTCGGAACGGAAAAAAATGTCTTTGTTGTTGAAAGCGCTGGACAAAACTCTAAGAAGAAGCTCAAGAATCAACCAACCGGGCAGCAGGAGAGTGGCCAAACCGCGGTAGTGTCTCAATCCAACAAAAGCAGAAATCATTCCAACACATCCGGTAACACGTCTCGTCTCAATCAATCCGATAACAAAAATAACCAACAGTCTCAAAATTCCCAACCAAAACTGAATCCAGATCCTAGAGAAGGATCATCTGGAAGTCGTCCATGTCCGCAGTTGACGTTAGAGGAGGTTATCAATTCACACGTTCCCCCACCGGTCAATACATGCTACAATTGTGGTAGAATCGGTCATCACGTCGCGATGTGTAGACAACCCCGTGCTATTTTCTGCAGTACGTGTGGTCTTCGCGGTTTCCCGACAAACTATTGTCCGTTCTGTCTAAAAAACACCGCGAACGCGAGCGAAAATCGCCGCCCGCAAGCTTAAAACGCGTAACAGATTCTAAAAATTCTCCAAACATGCCCCCTCCGTACTGGATACCAGCTACCAGCGATACTTACGCGATACCTACTGTAACATATGAAATAACTTACCTCGTTCCCAATGATAATCGTCCATATGCACAAGTGAAGATCGGCGATTATCCATTATGTGTTCTACTGGATAGCGGTAGTAACCACACGCTCGTCAGCGAAACTTTTTTTAATAAGTTCAGCGAAACTTTTTTGGTAAGTTTGAGTCCACTGCAGCGGTATCTGTCGACGAAAAACCAGATTCGGCAAATATCCTTTCCGACAGGGAGAAGAATTCCATTGAAAACATAAAAAAATTGTTCCTCCCTGCTCGGGAAGGACAATTAACGTTAACCAACCGTGCTCAACATCGAATCGTACTGGGAGAAGAATGGAAAAATAAACCTCCCGTACGCCAGTTTCCATACGTCATGTCTCCAAAGACGCAGGAACTGGTAGCCGTCGAGCAAAAAAGACTGTTGAGTATCGGTATTTTGGAACGAAGCCAATCAGATTGGTCACTCAACTGTGTGCCGGTTATCAAGCCCAACAAGGTTCGACTTTGTTTGGACGCACGCAAGATAAACGAGCGAACCGTTCGAGATGCTTATCCGCTCCCTCATCCCGGTCGCATTCTCGGTCAGCTCCCCTGTCCAGAATTGACCTATCGGGAGCTTTTCTCCAAGTTCCCTTGGAAAAAGAATCGCGGAAGTACACGGCCTTTTGTGTACAAGGTAAAGGGTTGTTTCAGTACACCCGGATGCCGTTTGGATTGGTCAACAGTCCAGCTACGCTAGCGCGACTGATGGACAACGTCCTAGGCCACGGGGAACTCGAACTGCACGTCTTCGTCTATCTCGACGACATTGTCGTAGTGACGGAGACGTTTGAAGAACACAAACGCCTGCTGACCGAGGTTGCGAATCGTTTGAGGGAAGCAAATCTAAGCATCAACCTCGAGAAGTCAAAGTTTGGAGTGTCGGAGATTCCCTTCCTAGGATACCTTCTGAGTACTGATGGACTTCGGGCCAACCCCGAAAAAGTTCGACCAATTGTCGAATATGATCGGCCGACCACAGTAACTAAGCCCAGAAGATTTCTTGGAATGGCGAATTACTACCGTCGCTTCATTCCAGACTTCAGTGGGGTAACGGCAGCACTAACAAACCTTCTTCAAACAAAGACAAAATGCATCCGTTGGAATGATGACGCTGAACGTGCCTTTTGCGAAATCAAAGAGCGGCTGATTTCTTCCCCCGTGTTGGGCAGTCCAGATTTCAGCAAAGAGTTCATCATTCAAACGGATGCGAGCGACGTGGCAGTTGCTGGGGTGCTTACCCAAGAACAAGAGGGAGTAGAACGGGTAATCTCGTTCTACTCACACAAATTAACAACACCTCAGAAAAACTACCATGCCGCCGAAAAAGAAGCGTTGGCAGCTATTCTCGCCATTGATGCATTTCGCGGTTACATAAAGGGATACCACTTTACCCTTATAACAGATTCCTCCGCTCTGACCCACATTCTCAGTTCCAAGTGGAAAGTCGGGTCGAGATGCAGTCGATGGTCGTTGAATCTGCAGCAGTTCGATATGACTGTAAGGCATCGAAAAGGGAAAGAGAACGTCGTTCCCGATGCACTTTCACGAAGCATTGCAACTATTGACAATACATCGTGGTACGCATCAATGGCGAGTAAAGTTGCTAACACGCCCGACGATTTCGTGGATTTCAGAATCGACGATGGCAAACTTTTCAAGTTCGTGTCGGCACAAGACAGTCCCTGCGATGCTCGGTTTGAGTGGAAATTAATTCCTCCACCCAACGAGATACCCATCATTCTTCGCAGGTGTCACGATGAATGTTTCCATCCAGGCTACGACAAGACACTGGCCCGTATACGTCAACGATACTACTGGTCAAAGATGACAGTAGAGATCCGACGATATGTAAAACAGTGTGTCATGTGCAAAGAAGATAAGGCACCTTCTGCCTCAACTGTTCCTGAAATGGGAAAAATGAAAGTTGCTACGCGCCCATGGCAAATTATTTCAGCAGATTTCATTGGCCCCCTCCCCCGCACTCGTCGCGGTAGCCAACATATATTGGTAGTTTGCGATTACTTCTCGAAATGGGTTATGATTCATCCTGTGAGAAATGTCAGTAGTGCACCCATGTGTGCGATCTTGAAAGACCAATGGTTTCTGAGAAACTCGATTCCCGAAGTCATAATCACTGACAACGGAAGCAGTTTCGTATCGAAAGACTTTAAGGAACTGTTGGATCAATTCAACTCACTATATCACTCACAGGCGAATCCCGTCGAGAGAGTCAACAGAACTATCAATGCGGCTATCCGGACATACGTGAGGGAGGACCAACGCGTTTGGGGCACCTCATGTCTCAGCATATTTTTGCGAAAAATTAGACAAACTTGTGACTCATGATTTTTAAAAAATCAGCAATCTGATTTTCTTAAAAAGGCAAAATCTAATTTAAAGACAGGAGAAATTGTGATTTTTTAGAAAATTTTTCATTTGTGCTTCAGGATGCTGTTCAAAGCCACTATTTTAGCAATGATCAAGCAACCATTCATCTGTTTGAAATTTATTATAGAGAATCAGAAGAGCTTAAACATTTAAGTTTCATTGTGATTTCAGGAGTGCTTAAACACGATACCATCGCGGTTCAAGTGTTTATTTCACACTTAATCTCTTTTTTGAAAGACAATATTCAAATTAAAAAAGCAATATTTATGTCTGACGGAACTGCCTCGCAGTACAAAAACAGAAAAAAATTGCAAGTCTCTGTAAATTCAAATCAATTTATAACATTGATGCTGAGTGGCATTTATTTGCAACTTCTCATGGTAAAGGACCATGTGATGCACTCGTGGGTAATTTAAAGCGAATGACACGACGTGAAAGCTTGGCTAAACTACAGGGTGATTTTTTAAGAGCTTGAGAACTTTTTTAAACAATAAAACGCATAAAATTTGCAAAATCTCATCGGTTCTTTATTTTAAACGTTAGATTGGTACATGACATTTACTTTTTGAAGATAATTTCATTTAAATGTTGACCGCGGCTGCGTCTTAGGTGGTCCATTCGGAAAGTCCAATTTTGGGCAACTTTTTCGAGCATTTCGGCCGGAATAGCCCGAATTTCTTCGGAAATGTTGTCTTCCAAAGCTGGAATAGTTACTGGCTTATTTCTGTAGACTTTAGACTTGACGTAGCCCCACAAAAAATAGTCTAAAGGCGTCAAATCGCATGATCTTGGTGGCCAACTTACCGGTCCATTTCTTGAGATGAATTGTTCTCCGAAGTTTTCCCTCAAAATGGCCATAGAATCGCGAGCTGTGTGGCATGTAGCGCCATCTTGTTGAAACCACATGTCAACCAAGTTCAGTTCTTCCATTTTTGGCAACAAAAAGTTTGTTGGCATCGAACGATAGCGATCGCCATTCACTGTAACGTTGCGTCCAACAGCATCTTTGAAAAAATACGGTCCAATGATTCCACCAGCGTACAAACCACACCAAACAGTGCATTTTTCGGGATGCATGGGCAGTTCTTGAACGGCTTCTGGTTGCTCTTCACTCCAAATGCGGCAATTTTGCTTATTTACGTAGCCATTCAACCAGAAATGAGCCTCATCGCTGAACAAAATTTGTCGATAAAAAAGCGGACTTTCCGAATGGACCACCTAAGACGCAGCCGCGGTCAACATTTAAATGAAATTATCTTCAAAAAGTAAATGTCATGTACCAATCTAACGTTTAAAATAAAGAACCGATGAGATTTTGCAAATTTTATGCGTTTTATTGTTTAAAAAAGTTCTCAAGCTCTTAAAAAGTCACCCTGTACATGAACACCCAATTACAACTGCAAAGAATTACACTGAGGTCTTTTTTTATGCGCTTTTTTTACGCGACATTTTTATGCGAATTTTCAGAGCTATGCGGTTTTTTATCTATGCGAAGTTTCAGAGTTTGTGACCTGTTATTCTTTGGTTACAATGTTGTTCCTTTGGTCACTGAGTCCAGCTTGTATATATTTTTCAAATATTGTATATTTTTGTTTATTTCACTGTCAGTAAATGTCTGAGTAGAATTTAAACGTCAATCGCGTTCATACTCCGTGTTTACATATTTGAGTCACGTTTAAGTTCTGCTCAATAGCAAAGGTTGGTGTCAAAAGTAGGGTTTTGTTGATTTATTTATTTATTTCCATTTATTTATTTATTAGTTATTTATCCTATTTATTATTTATTTATTCTATTTATTATTTATTTATTTACATTTATTTATTATTTATTTATATATTTACAGTCATTTATTCACACTATTTATTTATTTATTTATATTATTAATTTATTTACATTCGTAAGTTCATATATTTCTTTATACAAATTAATTTAATAAATTATGATTATTTCGGCAAAAGGAAACAAAACAGCAAATAGACTCATAAAAGTACTAAAATTCAAATACACAGTTCATGACACCAACCATAATAAAACGATAAAATTAAACAAAATACATACCAAAATTATCCAAGTTGTATCAGCAATCCACATATAAGAAACTATAGTCAGCAACGTACGAGCGAGGCTGACGGATCGGGAATCAACAAATGTACGTCAAGTTAGGCGGGATCGAGTTAGCCCGTCAGGCGGATCTCAACTGTACACTCTCAACGCAAATGGCTTCATTCTGCGTAGCTTCACAAGATTTTCTCTCACCGGTTGAGAGAGTAATAGAAGCACGTAATGAGTAAAGCATTTCGTCAAAATTATCAATCTTTTCGACTCTTCGCGAAAGAGTTCTAAAGATAAATAGTAGGATTAGGGCGCCCGTAATATAAGTTTTAATTAGTTTAAGGTAGTATGCGTGTCATGAACATGAATGAGTATGAAGTCTGAAAGTGAGTGCGATTGAGTAAAATTTATGAATATTAGTGTGACTGAGAATGAATGAAATTGAATGAATGAGACGTACGAATGAGTTAGGTTAGGTATATTCTGTCCAAGTGTCGTTCTTGTGACAGTAATATTGTTTTGTCCAAGCGTCGTTCTTGCGACAGTAGTGTTGTTTTGTCCAAGCGTCGTTCTTGGGACAGTAGAGGTGTTTTGTCCGAGTGTCGTTCTCGTGACAGTGAAAAAGGGGAGAAAATGTGAAATTTAGTCTGTTTTTCTTCCGGATAGTTTCTGTTATTTGTTGTGTTTCCGATCAATATTTCTGCTCTACCAATACAAACACCGTCTCAAATTCTGACGCATATTAAACAGTTTCGACAGCTACACTTTCGCAGTTGTTTTGGGAATGATGGATGGAACATATCGCACCTGATTTTGACAAATATTTCGGCAAGAGCACGAGGCTGAAAATGGACAGGCTCACTGCTTTAGAATCATACAATTCCGGGAGAGAGAGCTCCTCTGGCCTTTGGAAAAATCATCCCTCGGAATTGAAACTGGTACTAAGGAAGAAGTAGTCCCATTAGAAGTCGGCTTTTGTTCGAAAAAAAAACCTACGGTTTTTTTAAACCGAGTCGAGGAAAATTGTAACCTGTTATTCTTTGGTCACAATGTTATTCCTTTGGTCACTGAGTCCAGCTTGTATATATTTTTCAAATATTGTATATTTTTGTTTATTTCATTATCAGTAAATGTCTGAGTAGAATTTAAACGTCAATCGCGTTTATACTCCGTGTTTACATGTTTGAGTCACGTTTAAGTTCTGCTCAATAGCAAAGGTTGGTGTCAAAAGTAGGGTTTTGTTGATTTATTTATTTATTTCCATTTATTTATTTATTAGTTATTTATCCTATTTATTATTTATTTATTCTATTTATTATTTATTTATTTACAGTTATTTATTTATATTATTAATTTATTTACATTCGTAAGTTCATATATTTCTTTATACAAATTAATTTAATAAATTATGATTATTTCGGCAAAAGGAAACAAAATAGCAAATAAACTTATAAAAGTACTAAACTACAAATACACAGTTCATGACACCAACCATAATAAAACAATAAAATATTGTAACCGTCATCTGTCCGCACACTGTCATCGTCGTCATCATAGTCATCATCGCAACATAATATGCGGGGTGTCATGCTTTGAGGGTGGCGGTGGGTATGAGATGGAAAACGGACCCCAAGCAGATAAAATCCGCGGGAAAACCTTTGCGGAGGACTAGTAGATTCTGACCCAGTGAAGTGAAGACAGCAGCAGCGTGTCACCCGCCAAAAGTGACAATCCGTTTCTTTGAACCACAGTCCAAATCGATCCCAAAAGGGATCTCCGTAGTTATCCGTGTCGAAGATCCGCACGAACGTTTGTTTCGATCACGGTAATCGAGTGGGGCAAGTGCGGTAGGATCGTTTTTTTATTCTCCGGTTTTACTAAAAATAGTGCTAGCACGACGTGATTGCATTCCCGGTCAGTGAAGGGCAAGAAAAATTGTGTTTGGCAGGCGTTGAGGACGCCACCGTTGTGAAAAACCGGGGAAAGCCCAAAGACCAATAAGTTAAATGTCCCACTCGATCATACGTCAGACACTCGCGATCGGTTAATAGTGCACAGTACCACTCACTGGGTCTTCCTCACGCGAAACGGAGGCCTCCGATACAGATAGGCCGAGTTGCTGCTTCATCTGGAGACGAGTTGCTGTTCCACCGCCCCGAAGTCCGTGCCACCCCGTCCGTCGTCGTCAGCAGAGTTCACCAAGTCGACCAACAAGCATCACGGCCGCAACGGAGCGTCGAAGCTATGTTTTCTACAAAATAAAAGCGCAAGTAAAAAGTGAACCATTTTGCCTTTATGTTTTTTTTTGTCGTGTGCTAAAAATATATAGAATTTAAAAATTTAAATTACGGTCTTTTTCTATACAAGCTGTGTCGTCCATTTTGTTTAGTTTTTTTTGTGTAATTCTGTTTCCGCCGAATAAACGATTTACTCAGTGACCACAGGTTGGGAAGAAAGTCCGCCCAATAAAATAGTGAGGTGAAATTTCTCCGGTGACCAAGAAGATAAACGACCCTGAACTGGTGGTCCGGTGCTGAAAAGCAGCCACCAGTAGTGTGATACAAAACGTCACGTAACAAGTTATGCGGTTTTTTTTAATGCGAATTTTCAGAGTTTCCCCTTCTGCGCTTTTTTTATGCGAAGTTTCAGAGTTATGCGGTTTTTTATGCAAAGTTTCAGAGTTATGCGGTTTTTTTATGCGAATTTTCAGATTCGCATGAAAAAAAGACTTCAGTGTATATGAATGGGCAGAGCAGAGACATCGAGACGCATTCACGACCATGTCTTTCTGTTACGTGTCACAAGAAGAATATGAACCGGGTGTGACCGAGTGGAGTAGTGTTTATAAGGATACCAAAATGATTCCAGGCACACAGAAATACCATTCATCCGTTCCGATTTCAGAAACCACAATCGTCGCAAGACTGTATTCGAATGACGATGCACGTAGTACTCATACAATTTTTAAAACCTAAAACCTTAAATACAATTAAGAATTATTCATGTACATGTAATAATTGTAGATATAGCAAGAAAATAAACAATTCATGGAAATATAAAAAATGGTGTTATAATTAAATATCCAAGTATCTCAAAAACAGCCACTTTTAGAAGAAAGGATATCATGAACAAATTTATTGCCTGTAAACTGTAGAATAATATTCTATGCTTATCTTTCAACGAGAACTTGAAATTTCGATCTTCTTCATTTTTCGAAAGGCACGGATGGGATAGCCATCAATGTGTAGGTTTTAATAAGAGCTTTTAAAAAATCGAAACATTGATTTTTTTAAATTTAATTTTTTATGTTCATTTTAAAATTATTGAGAAAAAAATCAATTTTTTTTTTCAGTGTACATATATTTTAGAGTGCCCTGTTGATTCCGTAGAAGTTCTTCCTGGACGTCATTTTTGTACGATTAACGGTGTCCGAAGTACAACGAGAAGAACTTGATCATTTGCATGCACACGTAAACTGTTTTAGCTGCAACTCCTTCATTTTTTAAAAGGCGCGGATGGGATAGCCATCAATCTGTAGGTTTTAATAACAGATTTAAAATAAAAATTATCAAAAAAAATTAAAACCCTGATATTTTTCATTTGACTTTTTTGGATTATTTTGTAATTATTGAGAAAAAAATCCAAAATTTTTTTCAACGTATATTTTTTTAGAGTGCCAAATCGATTCCCTACAACTTCTTACTGAACGCCTCTTTTGTACAATTAACGGTTTCCGAATTACAACGATTTGACAAAGGCAGTTTCTGTGAAATGCAAAAATACAAACGCCCTTTTGAAAAATCAGTCGTGAGTCGGATTGACCTCTCCATCGGTTCAAAACTTATTGTTTGCCATATAGAAGTCATGTGCAAAGTTTCATTCAAATCGGAGAAGGTCGATTCTGATTTTGTCACTTTTTCGTCTACTCATTCCTGGAATTGCTCGGCTGTGACTTTTGGTTCCGGATATATGATAAGTGAAAAAACATAAGTGAAATAACAGACAAAATACGTCCACATATATATATATATATATATATATATATATATATATATATATATATATATATATATATATATATATATATATATATATATATATATATATATATATATATATATATATATATATATATATATATCTGAGTGCCAATATTTTGGAATCACTTCTAATTTCGTAAAGCACTATTGTTCAATAGTATAAGCACCTCGGAAAAAGTCCTCATGCAAAATTAGAGCTAAATCGGTCATGGGTAAGGGGTGCTGCCCAGCGATAAAAGCACCATAGGGGAGAGTAGCTGAAATTTTTGTTGATGCCGAAATTCTTAAAATTGCATGAAACGTCAAGATTTAGTGTTCTCTCAAAAATATTTTTTTTGTCGTGAATACGACGTACTTTACTATGGGGTGCCTTTTCAAAATTAGGAATATGGAAGAATGGGCAGAACTTATTCGTGAATATCTCGACTTGTATTAACGACAGCAACATAATTCTTTCACCATTTCATCAAAAATATGATCAGGAATTTAGGATAATATTTTGAAAAGTGTGAGATAACCACAAACAACTCAAAAATGAAGTGTGCTAAAACTTTGAAAACAACGCGGAAAACTCTTTACTTTTGCTTGGCTTTTTCGCGCAAGGACGACGATTTTGAGGTAGTCAGGCACATATCTTTATCTGAATATGTATAAAAGTGGAACCGTGGTCGAAAATCGATCATTTCTTCTTGTGTGTTGGATGGAAGCAGACGTCGTGAGAATGATTTATCATTTGCTTTCCGATCGTCGAGGGAGCGTTATCATCAACCAACAGTGCGACGGAGAGTGCACCTTCTGCGTGGTTAAAACCTCAAACGCTCAGGTAGCAACTCTTATTCGCATTCTGGAACTATATTCCGGAACTGATTTTAAGTTTCGAAATTGTAGTTCTAGAATTGTAACTAAACTCTAAGTCTGCTCTTAGTTCTAAATTTAGTTCTTGAACTCAGGTCCAGTTCCTTATTCCAGAATTTTTCTGTTCGGTTCTTTTTGCCTTTCTCATATAGAAAGATTATGCAATCAGTGTGAAAACCGACTTTTGAACCGAGGCCCGGAGGGCCGAGTTTCATATACCATTCGACCCAGTTCGTCGAGTACGCAAAATGTCTGTGTGTGTATGTGTGTATGTTACGTTTTTTGCACTAACTTTTCTCGGAGATGGCTGAACCGATTTTCACAAATTTAGATTCAAATGAAAGGTCTTGAGGTCCCATAAAAAATCCTGAATATTATTTGGATCCGACTTCCGGTTCGGAAGTAAATGGGGTAAAATGTGCAAAAAAAAGAAAATATGTGTTCTAACTTTTCTCATAGATGGCGCGACCGATTTTCACAAACTTACGTTCAAATGAAAGGTCCTGTGGTCCCATGCCTAATTCCTGAATTTCATGCGGATCGGACATCCGGATCCGAAAATATAGGGTAAAGTGGGTTAAAAATCGTACATCATCACTGAAAATGGGGAAAAACCTTGAAAAAATTTCTAAATCGACCTCAAATCTTTTCCAATTGATAGTTTTTATCAGTAGACGGTCAAACAAACCGATTTCGGTTATTCTTTTAATACTTTTTTATTCTTTTTTTTTATATATGATATTATGATTGATATGAGAAAGGCATCATTACACCACTAGGTGGATTAAAACAGGTTTAGAATCATAATAATACTCCCAAAGAATTATGCGACATTTTACTGTACTCTATGCAACCCATTTTGGTAGTCGTGGTGAGAAATCGTCTTCAAGTTTCAGATCTTAATTCCTGAATATGGGTTTAGAATTCAGAGCCTGCGTGCTGAACTGGATTCTGGAAAAAGATTCCGGAACTGAGGTTCGAAATTGTAGTCTACTAAAATCCAACTAAATTCTGAATCTGTTCTAAGTTCTGAATCTAGTTCTTGAGCTCAGGTCCAGTTCCTAATTCCAGAATTCTTCAAATCGATTCTTTTGTCCTGAATACGACTTATATTACTATGGGGCGCCTTTTCAGAATTTACCGTGTACAAAAATGGCAGTACTTTACCACGAATATCTTTTGATGTACTTAACCCAACAACATATTAACGGTATCGGCCCATTTTTCAACCACTTGTAGTTTGTAGTAGAACTTTCTGCTGATTTACTATATAAAATGCATTGCACCGACTTAGAAGCCATTAATGAAAGGTTCCTTTCAGAACCACCATAAAGAACTTGTGTGTTAATTGTGTGTCAGAATGTTTAATGTAACTGATCTGTATTTTAGTTTAGGAGTATCGTTACAAATTCTAGTAGTGAAAAAGAGGAAAGCTTGCACAATTCACACAATAGATTAACTAATTGATATTCCGAAGTATAAAGAAAGAGTGTCAGCCGTACTTTTGGATAAAATCGACTTTCTGGGATTTTGGATATTTTTTGTAAGACTCAGAAAGTCGATTTCTAAAAAACATTTTTTTCGAGATGACACTAAATATGGACGTTTCATACAATTCTAATGACTTTTGGCATCGAAATTTTTTTCGTTTTCGGAAATTCCATTATATACCATTCGACTCAGTTCGACGAGATCGGAAAATGTCTGTGTGTGTATAAATGTATGTACTTTTCGAAGATTTTTTTACCGCTCAATTTTCTCAGAGATGGTTGAACCAATTTTAAGCACCTCGAAAGAAGACCTCATGCAAAATTTGAGCTAAATCAGACATACGTGCTGCTCGGCGGTGAAATTTTGCAAATTTTCAATCTTGAAAAAGCACCATGCGGGGGAGTATATGAAATTTCCGAAATCGAAAACTTTTTTGATGCCAAAAGTCTCAAAACTGCATGAAACGTCGAGATTTAGTGTCATCTCAAAAAAATTTTTGTTTTGGAAAAATCAATTTTCTGGGACTGGGAAAATTTTGATATTTTCTCAAAGTCCCAAAAAGTCGATTTTTGAAAAAAAAATTGAGATGACACTTGTGGGGGCAATGGTGATTTTACAAAATCTATGAAAATTCCACTAAATAGACTAAGAAGGGTTTTTGCCTTTCTTTATAGAAAGATATTAGAATTGCTGGAAAAACCGACTTTCGAACGGAGCCTCGGAGACCCATAGTGTTATATACCATTCGACTCAGTTCGACGAGATCAGAAAATGTCTGTGTGTGTGTATGCGTGTGTGGCTCGTTTGAAAGCGACTATCGGGCCATTGATCAAATTTGAAGATCAAATGTCTGTGACCTTTGGTTCCGGAGATATGATTGTATAAGTGACGTAACCGACACATTGATTTTTACCGCTCTTATATATAAGGGTGCCAAAATTTTGGGATCACCTCTATTTTGTGTGTGTGTGTGCACTTTTCGAAGATATTTGAACGCGCTCAATTTTCTCAGAGATGGCTGAACCGATTTTAACAATCTTGGGCTCGTTTGAAAGCTACTGTCGGGCCATTGATCAAGTTCGAAGATCAAATGGTTGTGACTTTTGGTTCCAGATATATGATGGTATAAGTGACGTAACCGACAAAATACATTGATTTTTACCGCTCTTATATATAAGGGTGCCAAAATTTTGGGATCACCTCTATTTTGTGTGTGTGTGCACTTTTCGAAGATATTTGAACGCGCTCAATTTTCTCAGAGATGGCTGAACCGATTTTAACAATCTTGGGCTCGTTTGAAAGCTACTGTCGGGCCATTGATCAAGTTCGAAGATCAAATGGTTGTGACTTTTGGTTCCAGATATATGATGGTATAAGTGACGTAACCGACAAAATACATTGATTTTTACCGCTCTTATATATATAGGGTGCCAAAATTTTGGGATCACCTCTATTTTCGTTAAGCTCTAGTGCTCAAAAGTTTAAGCACCTCGAAAAAAGCCTTCATGCAAAATTTGAGTTAAATCGGACATACGTAAGATGTGCTGCCCGGTGGTAAAGGTTTGACAATTTTCGATCTTGAAAAAGCCCCCCTATGGTGCATGAAATTGCCAAAATCGAAAATTTTTTTTGATGCCAAAACTCTTAAACCTACATAAAACATGGAAATTTAGTGTCATCTCCAAAAAAAATATTTTTTGAAAAAATCTACTTTCTGGGACTTTGAAAAAGTCCCAAAAAGTCGACTTTTTCAAAAAAAAATTTTTTCCATTTCGAAAATTTCATGTACTCCCCCCTATGGTGATTTTTCAAGATATATGAAAATTCCACTAAGTGGACTAAGAAGGCTTTTTGCCTTTCTCTATAGAAAGGTATTAGAATTGCTGGAAAAACCGACTTTCGAACGGAGCCTCGGAGACCCATAGTGTTATATATCATTCGACTCAGTTCGACGAGATCGGAAAATGTCTGTGTGTGTGTGTCTGTATGTGTGTTGTCAACTAAGAGGTCAAGATCTTAGAGATGGCTGGACCGATTTTGATCAAACTAGTCGCAAATGAAAGGTCTTCCCGTCACCCAGAACGCTATTGAATGGTTTTGAGATCGGATGTTTACTTTTTGAGTTATACGAAGTTTTATGTCAAAATTTTCAGTTTTTTGACAGTATCTGTCACAATTGTCCTTGAAAACAGAATATATTTTCATACTTAGATTTCACACGGTAATACCTATCCAACAAGCCATAGATTGTTAAAATCCGTCCATTTTTAACGGAGATATAAAAATTTTTGTGTAAACGACTTTTCCCCTAATTCCAGTAGTAGAAGTTTTGAGCGCTGCATGAAAAAGAAATGCTTGAGAGCAACGGAAAACACGATTTTTTATACTGTTACATACAATTGTTTCTAAGTACCAAAAAGACTGTGTACAGCATCCTTTTTCATGACAATTTGCCTTGGACCGATTTTAGCACGGTTCGTTTTTGGCAACATAATCGTTTGTATATGGCATATGTAAACCAGATGATATCAGCATTTTCGAGTTAAAAGTTATTCCATAATTATATTGAACTACTTACAGCAATAAATGCTGGAAGAACATAACTTCCATATACCATACAACTCAGTTCGTCGAGATCAGCAAATGCGTGTGTGACGAATAATTTCACTCAATTTTCTCGGAGATGGCTAAACCGTTTTCTACAAACTCAGATTAAGGGCTGAGGACACTACCGTAAAGTGGTAGGTTTTTTGCTATTTTCCCGTTTCAAATTAAATTTTCTTGGAAACGGTGCAGAATATAGAAAAACCCACCTGACAATGTCTTCGAAATTTAGTTGAGAATATTCTGTGAAATTTTCAGAATGACTCATTGAATTGAGCGGTCGTGTTGTATTTTTTTCTGACTGAAGAACTGCTGAAAATTGGAACGCTCGGAAATGCATACCTCTACTTGTTCATCGAATATCTTGGCTTTGAAGGCTTGTCATAAATCTACCGTGACAAAGTCTAGATAATTTAGTTTAGATGCGATTAGTACTTAAAAACATATATGTTATCGCGATAAAAATAAAGTCTTGTATTTTTCTGTGAAACAAAGTCAGTTTCAATGTATCCACCATTTTTTTTCGCTTTGGTTTCCTGATAGCATTCTGAAAAAGGAGAGAGAAATAAAATTGGGTCGACAAGGCTGCCAAACACACAGACATTCAATCTTTGTGAAAGTTGAATATTTTTTTATTGTTCGTTGGAATCATGTAATGTCCAACCCATACGATGGATTGATGTGATTAAACTTCTCATCAAAATAATAAAATGTATGCTGGCAACCCGGTACAGTTTGCTCATATACGAGAGAGTACAAGAGAAATACGATGCGCAAAGGGTATTGAGCGAGCCACGTGGTCGATTTGAAAATCAACACGTGGCCCTGTGTCCTCAGACCTTAATATGAAAAGTAGTATACTCCCAAACAAGGTTCCTGAATTACGTTTAGATCCGACTTCTGATTGCGGAACCACAGGATGATATATGAAACGAAATTAAAATAATGCAATTCATTTTTCTCGTAGATGGTTGAACCGATCTAAGATTCAAATGAAATCTAAGAATCATCTATGATTCAAATGAGAGGTCTTAAAATCCTATAAAATTTAGTCAGATCCGATTTCTGGTTTAGGAGATACAGGGTGATTAGTATAAAAATGTCCATTTCACATAAATTAATTAGGTTTTTCGGGTTTGTAGATTTGTATAGTCGATTACGAAATAAATTTATTTCAGTTTAAGCGGTATTCAGTTTTCGATTCGGAATGTACCCCCAAATTTTAATTCGCACTACAATTTCTAAGAGATGTCTACACACTCCTCAGGTGAATTTAACTGATTTCGGCTACACCGATTTTAGAAATCCGGTTCCAGATTAAAAGCGTTTATCAAAGCTCAGTCATTTTCTCAAAAGGCCAAATCGAACTTCAAAAACAAAAATTTAAATTAAACGACTTAAGGTCTCATATAAAATTGGTGAATTTATTCCGATTCTGGAATTACAAGATGATGAGTTATTAAAATTCATACCGATATAGAAGATGTAAATTGTTTGGCGTATTGATTTAAGGCCATTCGAATCATTTTGGGTTATGCTAGATCCTGAATACCGGCTCTGGAAGTACCATAAATAATGACGAAAAACTCTAAAGTGGAACTTACTTTGACATCTCATAGAATGTTCAATCGATTGTCACACGTTAAGATTGAAATTCGATACGATTTGCAGTTTCGAAATTACAGGGTAATGAGTGATTAAAATATCAATTTTCCGTTTAAAACGACGATAGTTAAAATAATGTCATGAGAACTAAAACACCTAAGAATATCCATGCAAAAAACACATGCGGATTGATAAAAAAGGTATCATCTCACTGCTAGGTGGATTAATCACGTTTTTTAGATTAGCATCACTGTTCTCATACAAATAGGCAACGCAAATGTCAAGCACTAGTTTGGAAAAATGATGCTGACTGTGTGACATAAACACTGAAGCATGCTTTTGTGAACTACTCGAATCAATCTGAATCAATTGGTGTCAAAATTAGTATCCAAATTTATTTAATAAAAGTATGAAACATATTTTCATGAGACTGTTACGAAAGAAGAGAAAGGTATTATCACACCACTAGGTGGATTAAGAAGGGTTTTTTAGATTAGCATCACTCTTCTCATACAAATAGGCAACGCAAATGTCAAGCACTAGTTTAGAAAAATGATGCTGACTGTGTGACATAAACACTGAAGCATGCTTTTGTGAACTACTCGAATCAATCTGAATCACTTTGTGTCAACATTAGTATCCGAAATTATTTAATAAAAGTATGAAATATATATTCATGAGACTGTTATTAAAGAACAGAAAGGCATTATCACACCACTAGGTGGATTAAGAAGGGTTTTAGTTTTGATTTTAATGGGTGTGAAATATTTAGATTGAAGTCCGCCGAGATTATTTTAAAAATTTTCGGAAAGGGGGGTAAAAGTTGAAAGTGATTGTTTTTTCAACAGTCTTAATTTTTAATCGAAGATGGTTTGAATTGCATGCTCTGGATAACTATCGAACTTCCCAATTTCGAAATTAAAGTTTTTTTCTTTTATTGCTAAATCTTTTCTAAGAGGTAAGGATAGCATTCTGTGAATTATACGGTGGAATGCTGTCATTTTGTGTTAGTGGGAATGATTAGAAGTATTTGGTATGACACGGTCCGTATTTGTTGGCTTCCTATATATTTCGAAACTGAAGGATTTTGCCTCCCTGACAATAAGAATATCTAAGAAAGGTAAACTGTTGTCTTTCTCTTCCTAATAGGTGAATTTAAATTTGTTAAATCGTTGCGTTGGATGATGCAAAATATATCATCTACGTATCTTATTAGGTAATAATCCCTGATTTTTAAAATTTCTTCGAGGTTTTCATAAATAATTCATATAAAAACGAGGAGAACGTATTACCCATTGGGGCCCCTTGTAATTGTTTATAAAATTCACCTTTGAATTTGAAATAAATTATATCTATTAAAAGCCGAGTTAAAGTAAGATAAAACCTTACTTTGCATTTCCATAAACTACTACTATTTTGTTGAAGTAACCAATCTTCCAACAGATTGATTGAATCCTTCACCGGGACACTTGAGAATAAGGCGGTTACTTCAAAAGATACCATTATTTCGTCATTTTAAATTCCGCCTGAGTTTTGAAGTTGAGTTGCGAATACCTGTGTGTTAGGAACTGATTTACTGAAAAATTTTTTTGGCATAGATTTTAATTCTTTCACTAGCCATTTGGAAGGTTTATGAACCTTTGGTAGTCCTTTGATTTTGGATAAAAAGGGGTTAGAAATTTTGATACAACTGAAATTTATATCGAACCATAATTATAGTCAATTATTCAAGATCGAGGAACCGTGGTAATCCCTCCCTTTTCTGTTATTAAAATTGTATGCCCCAATTCGACCCAATTCCAAAAGTGAGAGCCTTAAAGTTCTCTGAAATGAAAAATATTAATTTACAAGCCATCTTTGATCATATTCAATGCTTGGAGCAAAGAATCGGTGCTCTCCAAAAGGAGAATAGTACCTTACAACATAACAGAATGAGAATGGGAATAAAAAACAATTGACTCATTGGCTAGAGAGATCAGGATTATTTCGCCGAAAGCCATTTCGCCTGCAATAGTCTTAATATTATAATTGGAATTGATTTATCATAATCACAAATGAATGATAATACATTAACACCCGTTTTACCTATTTTTATATGTATAAAAAATAGGTATAAAATTCGCTCAAACTTTAGAAAATTTTTCCGAGGCCCGGAGGGCCGAATGACATATACCAATCGATTCAGCTCGACGAACTGAGCAAATGTCCGTGTGTGTGTATGTATGTGTGTCTGTATGTGTGTTGTCAACTAAGAGGTCGAGATCTCAGAGATGGCTGGGCCGATTTTGATCAAACTAGTCGCAAATGAAAGGTCTCCCCGTCACCCAAAACGCTATTGAATGGTTTTGAGATCGGATGTTTACTTTATGAGTTATACGAAGTTTTATGTCAAAATTTTCAGTTTTTTGACAGTATCTGTCACAATTGACTTTGAAAACAGAATATGTTTTCAGACTTAGATTCCGCACGGTAATAGCTATCCAACAAGCCATAGATTGTTAAAATCCGTCCATTTTTAACGGAGATATCGAATTTTTTGTGTAAACGACTTTTCCCCCTATTCCAGCAGTAGGAGTTTTGAGCGCTGTATGACAAAGAAATGCTTGGGAGCAATGAAAACACGATTTTTTATACTGTTACATACAATTGTTTCTAAGTACCAAAAAGACTGTGTACAGCATCCTTTTTCATGACATTTAGCCTCGGACCGATTTTAGCACTTCTCGTTTTTGGCAACACAACCGTTCGAATATGACATATGTAAACCAGATTTTTTTTTAATTATATTGTTTTAAACTACTTACAGCAATAAATGCTGGAAGAACATAACATCCATATACCATTCGAATCAGTTCGTCGAGATCAGCAAATGCGTGTGTGACAAATAATTTCACTCAATTTTCTCGGAAAATTTTTTTTCTACAAATTCAGATTCATACGAAAAGTCGTATGCGTGAGCAAACAAAGTTCCTGAATTATGTTTGGTTGCGACCTCTGGTTCCGGATGATATGTGAAACGAATTCAAAATTGTGTAACTCATTCTTCTCGTAGATGGCTGAACCGATCAAAGACTCAAATGAAATCTAAGAATCTTTCAAATGAAAAGTTTCAAGATTCTATAAAACATCTTATTCTTCAGTTAGATCCAACTTCCGGTTTCGGGGATACAGGGTGATTAGTATAAAAATGTCTATTTCACATAAATTAATCTGGTTTATCGGGTTAGCAGATTTTGATAGTCGATAAAAAAAAATTAACTTTCTTCAGTTTTAGTGGTGTTCAGTTGTCGATTCAGAAGGCACCTAAAAATTGATTTCGTGCTTTGATTTCTCAAAGATGTCTTCACTGATTTTCAAATATTTTGAAACAAATGTAAACTATACAGCTTCTCAGGTGAATTTATCTGACTTCGGCCATACCGATTTTAGAATTCTGGTTCCAGTATAAAATCGTTTCTCAAAGCTCAATCGTTTTCTCAAAAAAAGCCTAATCAAATTTCAGAAACAAAAATTCAAATTAAAATAAACTTATATACAAAATTAATTGATTTTATACATACATACCAAAATTAATTAGTTTTATCCAATTATGACTTCCGGTTCTCGAATTACATGATGATGAATTTTTAAAATTCCAACCGATATAGAAGATGACAATCCCGAAAAGCTTCCAAGTTGGACTCAAAACTGTTGTAATTTATTCGTCATATGGCCATACGAATCGGTTTGGGTTATGCTGGCATGTTTAATCGATTATCACACTTCTAGATTCAAATTCGATCCGATTTGCAGTTTCGACATTACAGAGTAATGAGTGATTAAAATCTCAAATTGTCGCTTAAAACGACGGACATTAGAATAATGTCATGAAAACTGAAACACCCAAGAATATTTATGCAAAAAACACATGCGGATTGATAAAAAAAGGTATCATCTCACTGCTAGGTGGATCCGTTTACTAAGTGAAACAATATATGATTCGTGTGCTGCCCGACCTAACTAAAGCACCCCAAGGGGAACGTGCCATTTGAGCCAATTTGTTCTGATTCCTGAACTAAAGCAAAGAAACCTAGCTTTGAGTAGACCGGGCAAACGAGGCGGTTACAAGTTTGTATGCAAGAGGCCGTCGCTTCCGACGGCAGGTCGGCGGCCAACTCAGCCGGCGTCGCCGAGCCATCTTGGCTTCGGCTATGTGGCTGTGCCACATCAGTTATACAGGAAGCATAATGACACAAAAAAAATTATATGATGTATTCGTGATTACCCTTTCGGTGAAATGTCCCTTTCGGCGAAATGATCCTTTCGGCGAAACGATCCTTTCGGTGAAACGACCTATTCGGCGAAACGACTTTCGGCAAAATGATCCGCTCCCGGCTAGACACAGCCAGAAGAGCTTTAAATTTATGTCGACCACATGTAGCACCTGATCTATTTACCGTGTACGAAAAGCAAAGTCCTGGCATTACATTCCTTTTGTGGAATTTGGCCTTTCTGTTTCAACAGACTTCGCAGCCGATTCTTAGTGTACAGAATCATTGCATGGCTAGTACTATGGATCCTACTGACACTAAGAATCCTTCCAGGTCGGGGCTTGAACATACGACAACTGGCTTGTAAGACCAGCGCCCTATGCATTGAACCACCAACCCGTGTACGAACAGGCGTTAATAACCAAAGTCGAAGGCAAAGCCCGAAACATGATATGTGTAAATGGAAACCCTACTACCTTTGAGGAGGTAGCAGACATGTTACACAGTGCTTATGGTGATCGCAGTAACATTGTGACTTACCAAACACAACTCTACTATTATAAACGCACAAAAGAATTGATGGCTAACATAAAAAAATTTTAGCGATTCAAAATGAAACCTACTTGACACACTGAGAAGCAATAAACCATTTTCTAGAGCAAGAATGCTTGGTTGCTTTTAGAAACGGTCACAGCAAACCATATTTCGGGTTTGCTCAAACCGCTCAGCCAAGTGATTTAGAGGTTGCATATGCATTCTTGTGTAGGTTCCAAAATGTAGAGAAAACTAAAATAAAAAATTTAAGCCTTTTAATAAATCATACAACAAATACCCGGAAGCACAATCTTCAACTCGACACTAAAGTATGACATACAAAAAACGACACGTTATGTGACAGTAAAACTCTTTGGTAAAGACCGGTTAAGCATTAACACTCTTTTTGCCCTGCGATCTGTTGAGCAATCGTGTTGTCAGGTTGGATTGCTTTTAAATTCGGGCATAACATCAATGATGCTTTGCACTCATAATCACAAGAACTCTTCCGCTACAGTTCTTCGGTTCAGAGCCTAGGTTGATCAAGTTGAATAGGTCAAGGTTATTCTTGATTCAAAGCTGAATTGGTCTGCTCACATTGACTTCAGGATTAAAAGAGCTTGCATGGCTTTCGGCCAATGCGGAGGGCCTTTGGGAAATCATGGGAACTCAAACCCAGATATATTCATTGGATCTACACAACATTGTTAGACCAATTTTAGTATATCTTGTATGGTGGCAAAAAAGAGAAGTCGCATCAATTCAGTCAAAGCTAAATCATCTCCAAAGGATGGTCCTAATAGCGATGACAGGAGCATTCACGACAAATCCACTTTGAACCACTACATGTGTTCTTAAAACAAGAAGCATTATCTTGTCAATACCATGTTAAGGTTACAGAACTTTGTTACTAGCCACACTCGCTTGTGGTCTCAAATCGTTACCTGGGATGAGTATTTACTCGCTCTTAGTGACCTAACTCTCACATGCAGTTTTCCTTTCAAAACATTCAATGAAAGCGCTATTCTCTTCGTGGGGAATTGTTGTCTGGTTGTTTGGAACGACAACTTAATGAGCACATAGTTTGTTTTACGGACGGTTCACTGTTGAATGGTCGTGCTGGTGTCTACTGTCGTCAAATGAGGCTAGAGCAGTCTCATTTTTCTCAGTGTGTAACATTATGGAATATCGTGAGAGATTTCTATGCTAAGTTTTTTACGATTTTGGGTGTGCACACAACAACATATTGATTCACATCAGTATTAGTCGTGTTCGGCAGTATATTTTACAATACCGGGCAATGTAGTGTGCATCTAGTTCGTTATTTGCTGTTAATTCTGGTCAAGTTTGATAGTTTTCGGCACTATACCGACCTGGTGCTAACCAGCACCGCTTCGTACTTCAATAAGCAGTCTGTGTCATCCTGTGTTCTGCTGTCAATATCGAACAAAGAAGAGATGGAGAAAAAACAATGCGTAGAATGTCAACACGAAATCAATGATCTTGAGCCAATACGTTGTGGAATGTGTGGCACTCCTTTTCACATTAGCCAAAATTGCTCCAATTTGCGCTCATGCAAGTTTTCGCCCAAGGCAAGATAATATTCATTTGTACATCTTGTAGAGGCGAGCTTAATGGTCGATCTATTCGTGCGTACATGACGAATCAAAACAAACGATTGTCCCCAACAATTAACATCAAGAGACAATTGACAATATTAATAGACAAATTGAATAATTGTTTGGTATTGCTGAAATACTCAGCAAAAGAGTTGATTGTATTGCAATCAACCTTTGTAGCCAAATTCAAGCAGGAAGCGTCGTCGTGTGGATAATGTCACATCAACACTACCACCTGCCCATCGAGGCACTAATTCAATGGATTTTGATGACCTATCAGTTGCTTTCGTCACACCGGCAGCACCTCCACCTAGATTTTGCCTTTATCTGTCGGGCTTTCAACCATTACTAAGCAATGATGATGTAGATAGTCACCTGTTGTCTTCATTTGTCTGATCCATTTGATGTTATTCGGCTTGTGGCTAAGGGTGTGGACATAGCCAATATGACCTACATTTATTTCAAGATTGATGTTGATCCAGCACTCAAGCAGCAAGCTTTCGATCCTGCGTGTTGGCCAACCGGCTTGGTGTTTAGAGAGTTTGCCGACGTTTCAAAAAACGTGATGTGATCGCTTATTTTCTCCCGAGACCAAGCAGTAGTAACGACACCGTTTCTCCGGATGACAATTGTTCGATTGCAACACGTTTTTCGGTGGACGGTGGGAGCCCAAGGGTTCCCATCAGAGGCGAGTATTTTAATGGATTTAGTTCTTCTGCATTCAATCATTGTCATTTACAGCATTTGCTCGTTTGTGATAGTGATATTTCTATTTATTATCAAAACGTGCGAGGCTTAAGAACGAAAATCGATGATTTGTTTCTGACATCCACCGATTTTGACTTCGACATAATTGTACTAACTGAAACTGGAATCGACGATTGCATCGATATTGTTCGTCAAGATATCGGCAATCAGCATTGCACGGAACAAGTCACGAAGCACTTGCAAAGTATCGAGCCCGATAAGCATCCCACGGCTTTCGTAGCTCGGCAACTGATGAGGGCCCAGGGCAATTTGCGAAGAGCGAAACGAACGAAACGTCGTTGGATTGACTCAATTCTGAGAACACCATTAACATAGTGAGGGTTCCATA
The DNA here is from genome assembly GCF_030247185.1 of Malaya genurostris. Classification (NCBI taxonomy): domain Eukaryota; kingdom Metazoa; phylum Arthropoda; class Insecta; order Diptera; family Culicidae; genus Malaya; species Malaya genurostris. Next base: position 137,742,251 of record NC_080571.1, on the reverse strand, counting down.
TCACCGAGCAGTAATTGTGCTTGTAATTCATTTGTTCATCTAGATAAACTCCAAGATCCTTTACACAAGCGACTCTTTCAATCGCTGCATCATGGAGGCAATAATCAAACCGCAAAGGGTCTTTCTTATGAGTGAATGTGATAATAGAGCATTTGCTAATGTTTGAAGTCATTCGGTTGATCTCGCACCACCTTGAAAAAATGGTCAGTTGACGCTGAAGGTATGAAACATCCTCTGCACTCTTGATTATTTGGTATAACTTTAAGTCATCAGTAAAAGATAGTCGTGGGCTTTCCAGTGAGTAATTTACATCGTTGAAATAAAGGAGGAATCAGTGGACCGAGATGGCTTCCTTGAGGTAATCCGGAAAAAGCAAAGAAGTGCGGTAGACTGTCATTGATTTGAACCGCCAGCCGTCGATTGCAGAGATACGATTGCATCCATCAAAGAATACTGGAACCGAAACCAAGGCTATCCAGTTTGGCGATCGTGATAGCGTGATTAATTTTATCAAAAGCTGCGGAGAGATCCGTGTAAATAGCATCCGTTTGGAAGCCATTAGACATAGCATCCATTATGTACGTCGTAAAAGATAAGAGATTAGTAGCAGTGAAGCGTATGTATTGTTCACAGTGGTCGAAAATTGGCTTAAGAACTACTAATTCGAACAATTTCGAGATGGCGCTTAGGGCAGTAATTACACAATAATTGTCAATGTTCTTTTTGTCTTCTTTTTTGTGAAATGAAAACATGTAGGAAGATTTCCACATAACGGGAAAGACTCCGGTCGTGAGTGATAGTTGAAACAGTTGGCATAAGGGAGTTACTATTGCACTTGAACATCTCTTCCAGACAACTACCGGGATACCGTCGGGTCCAGCAGAGTGTGTAGGTTTGAGTTTTACGATTACCGTTAGTACAGCGTCGATGTCGACATTGATTAAATTCAAAGACTGGCTCGATATGGGAACATTAAGAGCCGCCTGAGAGATTTGGTGCGGGCTCAAGGTCTCTCTAGAAAAAAACGCTGGAAATTTTTTTCATATACTTATCGCTTATCTCTTGCGTGCAGGAACCAGTTTGTTGTTCGTAAAACATGGTCGAGGGTAGGTCCGATTCCTTTCTTAGCTCGTTAACATGTTTCCAAAATGATATTGGATCGGACTTTAGCCTCCTATGCACATTGGGCAAATAGTTCGAGTACCATCGCTTGGCTGTCTTTTTATATACTTTGTTTATTTGCATGTAATTTTGTCGGAACACTAATCCTCCATTCTTCGAGTATTTCTTCAATGCAGTCCTTTTGGAATTTTTCAAAAGTATTAGCTCTGTGGTTTGCCACGGAGCCTGTTTGGAGGGCTGGATAATTCGCCTAGGAACGTATTGATCGATTGCATACGTCATAACGTTAGAAAAGGTTTGAGTCGCATGATTAACATCGTCGTTGTCAAGAATTTCACTCCAGGTCAAGTTAGAAAGAAAAACAATGATACTATTGTAGTCGGCTTTTTTGAAATTGTAGCTGACGATGCGAGAATTATATTGGTCGTGCGACGATCCATCTGATTCGAGTACAATGTGGAGCGGAGGGTGGTGTCTAACGAATTTCACCAGAGTAAAGGGTGCTGCGATAATTCTGGGTGCACAATCAGATTGGCTCGAGAAGCAGAGGTCGATAATAAACTTGAATTTGTGAAAGGTTTCGAAGAACAGGTAGTCTATGTAAGTTTAAGCTGGAGGCAGGGAGGCAGTCAATTGTTGAATTGTACGAGATGCTAGTATACTTGCCGGTGGCGACGGGTTGGAAGACCTCTTCACCGCTCTCGCATACTGGACCGAGACGGCTGACGACCGCTGGCTGCGATGGCACGAATTTCTTGGCGTTCTGATCGTAGTCTCTCATCGGTACACAAGCATGATGGTAACGACGACCAATGGACAAAATCTAGAACAGCTATCTGTTTTGATTCGTATAAACAATAAGTATGTAACAGTATGTGCCATTTACATCCCTCCGGATCGAAGTGAAGATTTAAATGTGATAAATGAGCACATTGCTTCTGTGAATGATCATTGATAAAGGTTCCGATCGTGATACTGTTTTAGTCTGTTGTGATTATAATCAGGCACAAATGCGTTGGGCACGGAGTGAAATAGGTACTTTGTGCAATACTTCGCAATTGCCTCCAGCCAGTCACACTTTACTAGACGGTATGGAATTTCTGAGCCTTGCACAGGCGAATCTCGAGTGTAACTTGATAGGCCGTATACTTGATTTGATTTTTATCCCGATAAATAGCCAGACTAGAGTCGACTTGAGTGCCCTGTCCTGTTGCTTCTCGTAGACAGCCATCATCCACCGCTTGGTACACCCAAACCTCCGTTTACGTAAACTTTTTTACGTGACTCTTTTTACAAACAAAATCCCAAATAACGTAAACTTTTTTTACGAACCTACATCGTAAAATAAGGTTTCTGCATACAATGAAAATCATTTCCCGTTCATTTATATTCCATGGAAATCACTACAATATGGGGTTTTTCGGAATGGGTTTGATGAGTAGATGTCGGAAAACGATGATCGAGGTGGTTCTGAATTCCAAGCTGGCGACTTCCGGTTTATTGATATTTCTTGAAAACACTATAATATGGGTATTTTTGGAACGGGTTTGATGAGTACATGTCAGAAAATGATGTTTGAGGTGGTTCTGAATTCTAAGATGGCGACTTCCGGTTTATTAATATTCCTCGAAAACCCTTACAATATGGGTATTTTTCAAACGAGTTTGATGAGTAGATGTCGGAAAATGATGTTAGAGGTGATTCTAAATTCCAAGATGGCGACTTCCGGTTTATTGATATTCCTTAAAAACCCTTACAATATGGGTATATTTGGAACGAGTGTGATGAGTAGATGTCGGAAAATGATGTAAGAGATGGTTCTGAATTCCAAGATGGCGACTTCCGGTTTATTCATATTTCTTGAAAACCCTTACAATATGGGTATTTTTGGAACAAGTTTGACGAGTAGATGTTGGAAATCGATGCTAGAGGTGGTTCTAAATTCCAAGATGGCGACTTCCGGTTTATTGATATTCCTTGAAAACCCTTACAATTTGGGTATTTTTTAACTGGTTTAATGAGTAGATGTCGGAAAACGATGTTTGAGGTGGTTCTGAATTACAAGATGGCGACTTCCAGTTCATTTATATTCCATGAAAACCCTTACAATATGGGTATTTTTGGAATGGATTTGATGAGTACATGTACGAAAGCGATGTTTGAGGTGGTTCTGAATTCCAGGATAGCATAGCCATCTGCTCCAGTTTTTTATATCCAAAACTTCACTTTATTATGGTACTTGTTAAGCAGTTTCAACAGTCTTGATAATCTGAAACTGATTTGTCTGATATTTTAGTTTTTTTCTACTTATCCGGCTATAATTTAGATCTCTCGGCTATTGATTCAAAAATGTAAACTATTACTAACGAATGCCGTTTCGAAAATATGCATATTTTGAAAGTATTCAAGCAATTCTAGAAATATCGACAAAAATTGTAAGGGTTTTCAAGGAATAACCGGAAGCCGCCATTTTGGATTTCAGAACGACTTCGAACATCGTCTTCCTACATCTACTCATCAAACCCGTTCATCAATAAACCGGAATTCACCATTTAAGAATTCTGACTTATCTCAAACATCGTTTTCTGATATGCATTCATTAAACCACATTATAAGGGTTTTCAAGGAATATCAATGAACCGGAAGTCGCCATCTTGGAATGCAGAACCACCTCAAATATCGTTTTCTGACATGTACTCATCAAACTCGTTCCGAAAATACCCATATTATAAGAGTTTTAAGGAATATCCATAAACCCGAAGTCGCCATCTTGGAATTCAAAACCACCTCAAACATTTCTGACATGTACTCATCAAACCCGTTCCAAAAATACCCATATTCTGATGATTTGTCACGAATATCGATGAACCAGAAGTCGCCATCTTGGAAATTTATGCGACCTAGAACATCCTTTTCCTGCAAATACTAATACTTTTTGTTCCACAGTTATCCATTATATTATGAATATCCAATAACATACATAGGGAAAATTGTTTTTAGGTTGAAAATTATAAATAACGTAAACTTTTTTTACGTTGAAAATTCCAAATAACGTAAACTTTTTCTACGAAGAAAATCCCAAATAACGTAAACTTTTTTTACGTCATAATTCGAATTACGAAGTCCCGATTATTACGGAAATGGAGGTTTGGGTGTTATTGGGTTGGTTCTCACTTCCTCAAAAATACAACCAGCTCAGTTTTCTCCGTAGAGAATTCGATACTCTTTTGAAGAGCGCATGTGGATAAGTTGGAAAGAGCATCGTAACACGGCCCTTGCAGATTGCCAACTTTGGGTCCTATAATGGGTCGTCGGCAAGTTGTGTTAGCGTGCAAGATGTTTAGATACATTTATCGATGTCTTTTACGTAAAAATTGTATTGTAATGTTGTCAAATCACCATGATCGAAATACATGTGTTTCTCAGACAATAGATTATATAAAAAATTGTTTAAAACAGGTGGAAGACTAGGCTGATGCAACTTCTCAGATATAATATCAATGGAATCCGAATCAAATGCCCTCTTGGTGTCGAGGAAAACGAATGCCATTTGTTCTTTACGAGCAAATGACATTTGAACTTCTGTTGAGAGCAACGCAAGACAAACGTTCGATCTTGCAAACATAAATTGTGTATCTGTATTTGAAACCAAGCCATTAGTTTCGACCCAATCATTTTCGCCAACAATTTCCGAATACAGGAAAGCATAACAATCGGCCGATACGAATTGCGATCGGAGGCTGGTTTTTCTGGTTTTTAAATAGCGATAACTTTCATGTAGGTAAAAATAATAATTATAATTGAATTGCATTTGTCATCGCTTAGGATTAAGAACAATCTTTCTAAAATGAATTTTTCGATATACATATATAGTTATAACAGATCGGTTGAAAAGTTCGTATCGTTTCTATGAGAGGGCGCCACTAGAATTAAATCCATACCATTTTCAGTTAGTACCAACCTTCAAAAGATACGTGTATAAATTTGACAGCTGTCTGATTATTAGTTTGTGAGATATTGCATTTTGAGTGGAGCTGCTTTTGTTATTGTGAAAAAAATGGAAAAAAAGGAACTTCGTGTGTTGATGAAACACTACTTTTTGATGAAAAAAAGTGCCGCCGATACCAAAAAATGGCTTGATGAGTGTTATCCAGACTCTGCACCGGACGAAGCAACAGTTCGTAAGTGGTTTGCAAAATTTCGTACAGGTCATATGAGCACCGAAGACGATGAACGCAGTGGACGTCCAAAAGAGGCTAATACCAATGAAAACGTGAAAAAAAACACAAAATTTTCAATTTTCAATGACCGTAAAGTGAAGTTGATCGAGATAGCTGACACCCTAAAGATATCAAAGGAACGTGTTGGACATATTATTCACGAATATTTGGAAATGGGAAAGCTTTGTGCAAAATGGGTGCCGCGTGAGCTCACAATCGATCAAAAACAACAACGAATCGATGATTCTGAGCAGTGTTTGGAGCTGTTATATCGAAATAAAACCGATTTTTTCGTCGATATATAACAATGGACGAAACATGACTCCATCACTCCACTCCGGAGTCCAATCGACAGTCAGCTGAGTGGACTGCACGCGATGAACCGATCCCAAAAGCGTGGAAAGACTCAACAATCGGCCGGTAAGGTTATGGCGTCTATATTTTGGGATTCGCATTGTATAATTTTCATCTACTACCTTGAAAAGGGAAAAACCATCAACAGTGACTATTATATAGCGTTATTAGAGCGTTTGAAGGACGAAATGTCAAAAAAACGGCCTCATTTGAAGAAGAAAAAAGTTTTGTTTCATCAAGACAATGCACCGTGTCACAAGCAGAGATGCCAGGTCATTTTTTCGAAAATGTGTGGTCAAATCTAAAACCAGTCTGTGAAAATCTGTGACTGTTTACCGTACCCCGATAGCAGTTCAAAATCAAATTTGGTGAGCAAAAAAAAAAAAACAAGGTCTCACCACCCACTTTCCGCCCCCATTTCTGCTGATCGAACTTTTTGGTGCTAAACTGTACACGATTTCCAAAATTTGTGAAAATCTGTGATTTATTCAAGAATATGTGAAAATCTGTGAACATTTTCAAAAATCTGTGAAAATCTGTGTCAGTTTTAAAATCCGTGCAGAAAACTCAAAATCTGTGAAACACACATTAATCTGTGAACCTGACATCCCTGGTAACAAGTCGATGAAAACCATGCTGAAATTGAACGAATTGGGCTTCGAATTGCTCTCTCATCCACCGTATTCATCAGATTTGGCCTCCAGTGACTTTTTCCTGTTCTCAGACCTCAAGAGAATGCTCGCTGGTAAAAAAGGCGGGTGGGTAATGTCAGAGACATAACTGGATGTCGTGAATACGAAAACAAATTACATGTTACTTAACATTTCCGAATATCAATTAGATGATCAATTGTATGAATTATGCAAGTATTCTCCTTTTCCACATTTTTCGCAAAAACAAAGAAGGCTTCACTTGATCTCGATTACTGTGAATTTCACACAGCGAAAAGTGCAAAAATCTAACCAAACTGTTCTACATTTGCACTAAACTGAGGATATTTTCTTTCGATTTGCGAACAACACATCCTAATAGTTCTTCAGAAAACTTTTAGAACCATTAGAACGGCTGATTTTTTATAATGCTTTCCAACGATGCTTTTTCATCCATGCAAATGACTGGCAGCTGTGACGTAATCGCTCTTGTCGGAAGCGAAACTAGCTTTGCAAACGGCACAAAATACATCTGCTCGCATTGGCGATAGAATCCTAACTGATTAGATTTATGTTAGGAGCTTTCTTTTACGTGATTTCGTTTGTAGCTTTTTCACTAATGGGCGGTCCTAACGGCTATAAAAATAGCCGCATACAGAATTTTTATGTCGATTATTTCATTTCGGATTTGCATAATTTATTGAGAAAAAAACTATCAATATGCTGTAGGGATTCATTTCCAGCATTCAGAAGGGTAAAATTGCGCAATTCTCCACGATATTAAACTCTGGAACATTTTTCGCAAAAAAAGGCTTCACTTGATCTCGATTACTGTGAATTTCACAAAGCGAAAAGTGCACAAATCTAACCAAATTGTTCTTGATTTGCACTAAACTGAGGATAATTACCTGCGATTTGCGAAAAAAACAAATCCTAATAGTTCTTTAGAAAATTTTTAGAGCCATTAGAACGGCTGATATTGTGTAATGCTCTCCACCGTTGTTTTTTTCCCAATGCTAATGACTGACAGCTGTGACGTAATCGCTCTTGTCGAAAGCGAAACTAGCTGTGCAGACAGCACAAAACACATCTTCTCGCAGTGGCGATAGAATCCAAACTGATTCGATTTTTGTTAAGAGATTTCCTTTTATGTGATTTCGTTTGTAGCTTTTTCACTAATGGGCGGTCCTAACGGCTATAAAAAAAGCCGCATACAGAATATTTATGTCGATTATTTCATTTCGGATTTGCATAATTTATTGAAAAAAAACTATCAATATGCTATAGGGATTCATTTCCAGCATTCAGAAGGGTCAAATTGCGTAATTCTCTACGATATTAAACTCTGGAACATTTTTCGCAAAAAAAGGCTTCACTTGATCTCGATTACTGTGAATTTCACACAGCGAAAAGTGCACAAATCTAACCAAATTGTTCTTGATTTGCACTAAGCTGAGGATAATTACCTGCGATTTGCGAGAAACAAATACTAATAGTTCTTTAGAAAATTTTTAGAGCCATTAGAACGGCTGATATAGTGTAATGCTCTCCACCGTTGTTTTTTCCAAATGCTAATGACTGGCAGCTGTGACGTAATCGCTGTTGTCGGAAGCGAAACTAGCTGTGCAGACGACACAAAACACATCTGCTCGCAGTGGCGATAGAATCCAAACTGATTCAATTTTTGTTATATAAATAAATATCTGTTTATTAATCTTATTTTTGTGTATCACATCAACATTTTACAGTACAAGTGTGTTGACCCTTTGGCCTTTCATCTTTGTTGTTCATACGATTCGTTATTAATATTAGGTGTTTTAGTTACTCTTGTTTTACATACTAATGTTTAATCATAATATTTATTTTAATTATTTATAAAATGTCTACCTACTTATAACTATCCCTAACCTAATACGTACAAATTTTGAATTATTTGTATTTCAGAGATTGAGCACCTCTCTTCAAATTTCGTGCAGTATTGTTCGAATTTTTGTTCTAGTATATCTAATGAGGCCATCTCATGTACTTCACTAGTCCTTGTCCAAGGGGGTAGATTTAGAATCATCTTTAAGATCTTACTTTGAATGCGCTGAAGCCTAAGTTTGTGTGTTCGTGCACAGCCCCGCCAAACAGGGCCTGCGTATTCAATTGCGGGGTAGATGATTTGTTTATAGACAGCCATCTGATTCTTCAGGCATAGTTTAGATGTTCTACAAATCAGCGGATACAGAGACCTAATGAGTATGCTGCATTTTTGAACGATTTTGTCAACATGTGACCTGAATATCAGATGTCTGTCAAAGGTGAGTCCTAGATAGATAACTTCATCGGACCATTGAATGACCTCATCACCGAATCGTATTTTGCATTCGTCTGATGGAACAAGTTTTGGAGATCTTGAATGTGGAAACAAGATGACCTGAGTTTTTACTGCATTGATCACAATTTTCCAGCTTGTAAAATATTCCGTTAAAGCGTCCAGACCTGTCTGTAGTTTATTCTTCAGAGCATTAATGACACGACCTTTGTAAAGAATGGCAGTATCATCAGCAAATTGTGACAGAACACCACCACCTGGAAGAGGTGGGATGTCTGATGTGAAAATGTTGTATAGAATGGGACCTAGGATACTTCCCTGGGGTACACCAGCAGGAATAGTAAATCTTTCTGAAAGTGCATTATTCAGAGAAACCTGGAATGCTCTATCTGCAAGATAATTTTTGATAATTTTAATAAGATACATGGGAAAATTATACCGATGCAGTTTGAACACCAGTCCATCGTGCCACACATTATCGAATGCCTTTTCAATATCCAATATTGCCATGGCAGTCGTTTTGGACACTGATTTGTTTTGCTGGATAACGTTGTTAACCCTTGTGAGTTGGTGGATGGTGGATCTTCCTTTCCGGAACCCAAACTGTTCTTCCAGAATTATATCCTGTTCATCTGCGAAAGCAAGAATTCGCCTTTGTATTGACTTTTCAAACAGCTTGGATAGGGCAGAGAGTAAGCTGATGGGTCGATAGCTCTTGGAAAAGGAAGGATCTTTCCCCGGTTTCAAAACTGGGATAACTTTAGCTAACTTCCACATTGAAGGGAAGTAACCAAGCTCCCAGCACCTGTTAAAAATTTAAGCTAAGAAGACAAATGAGCGAATACTCAAATGTTTCAGCTCAATGTTGAATGTGTTGTCGAAACCGGGGGCCTTCATATTGTTGGATTTTTTCACAAAAGCCATCAGCTCATTCGCAGTGACTCTACTTTCCTCAGGAACCAAGCTGTCTGATTGGTCAACCTCAGCTACGCTATCAGCAACGGCTCTTTCATATGGACTAACAATGTTAAGTCCTAAATTGTGAGAACACACAAACTGCTGGCCTAGCGCATTTGCCTTCTCTACTGGTGTGATTAAAGGTATTCCTTCAGCTGCGTCCTGGGGTGACATCAGAGGAGGAATAGGCTTCGGTTTTTTCTTAAGCACCTTCGTTAAGGACCAGAAGGGCTTTGAATGTGGAAGAATTTCTCAAAGCTTTTGCTGGAAGTTCCTGTTGCGAAGCTCAGATATCCTTTCCTGGATTATCCTAGTTAAGTTGTTATAAGTAGTCTTCCTATCTAGGATGCCAGTTCGTTGATACTGCCTCCGGTAGATATTCCGAAGTCGGATGAGTTTCTTGGTGACATTGTCGATTTGAAGAGAGGAACTCGGCATATGTTGTACTGGAACCGTCCTATCACGAGCGACTGTGATTGAATGCTTCATTTTAAACACCATCAAAGGCTTTAGTCCAGCCTCCGACAGTGCCTGCTTTAGTTCGGCTTCCATCATGTCGGGTAGTCCTCGAAGTACAACCTTCATAGGTTTGTTGGCGGCAATATCGTGTGTGAAGTATTCCGCTTTTGTCTGCTTCAGATAACATTCCACTCCTTTGTAGTGGTTCAAAGCCGGAACAGTTATTTTGTAGCCTTCAGTACATAAACGGATTGTTGCCTGTAGTCCTTCGCTGATCAGTGTGTTGAAATCCGAGCGTAGAGTTGGTGGGAAGCCCTTCAGGTAGAAAGGCGGCATTTTTTCCTTCTTCTGCAGTTCCTCTTCGACATCAACTGGCAGATCAGCATATTGGTTTTTACTCAGCAAACGGTCGTTTATCTGTACATCACTTGGCTTCAGACGCTTAGCATCCTTTGGATCCTTCTCGGATCTATGGCGGTTTTTACCCATAGCTTGGGTAGGTAGACAACTGCGAATAAAAAATAAAACAAAATCGAAATTAGTCGTAGTAGGTTATTCGTCTATCCACATCGAGTGTTAGATGACGAATTCCAATTTTTGTTAAGAGATTTCCTTTTATGTGGTTTCGTTTGTAGCTTTTTCACTAATAGGCGGTCCTAACGGCTATAAAAATAGCCGCATATAGAATTTAATGTCGATTATTTCATTTCGGATTTGCATAATTTATTGAAAGAAACTATCAATATGCTGTAGGGATTCGTTTCTAGCATTCAGAAGGACCAAATTGAGGAACTCACTACGATATTCACCACTTTTCGGAACATTTTTCTCGAACGATTTGTTGTACAGCAGCAGATATTTTGTTCTCTTCCTCAGAACGCGTTCTGATTGGCTGGTGTTGACATGGGTCAAATGAGACAGATTTTTCAATAGTGTACTATTGAACTACTTCAATGCTTTTGCTATACACGTTTAAGTTGAAACATTTCGATTCTATTGGTAGTTAGATTATATAAATCCTTCCACAGATCACTGAGCTATGAGCTTTCAAAATACGAGAAAGGCAAACGCGCCATATGAATTATCCTCTTTGATACTCGTTTATACCAAACATTTCAGAAAAGTTTAATTTTGAACTATTTGAGATTATGTCACACAACTGGAAATTTTATCATAAAATTGTGATCATATTTCCGATGGCATGTAGCAAAAATTATGTTGATTCGTTAGATACAACAAGAGATATTCACGATCAAAAACTTATCACTCTCTCAGAGGGTAAATTTTGAAAAGGCACCCCATAGTAAAGTAAGTCGTATTCACGACAAAAAAATTAGAAGCAATGAAGAGGTAATCGCTGAAACTGAGGCCTATTTTGAGGCAAAGGACAAATCGTACTACAAAAATGGTATCGAAAAGTTTGAAGATCGCTATAATCGCTGTATCGCCTCTGGTGGCAATTATGTTGAATAATAAAAACGAATTTTCGACAAAAAAATGTGTGTTTCTATTAAACGATACGAACTTTTCAGCCGAACTGTTACCTTGAACTGTAATGAAATGAACACATTCATAGTCATGAACGTCCGGAGTAGGTTATAGGCTATAGAACTGCTAAATCCGGACAGTATCGTTTATTATCTCAACCAATACACAACGTTATTCGTTATCATCCTAGTGTAGTACATCTTCCGAAATCCACACGTGGAAATGCAAAAGGGGTTGTCTAGCTGCTGCAAGTCTTAGTCAATTTAACAGTGGTGGCGAACCCTGGGAATCGTGTCGCCGGGCCTAAATTCTGTTACCTTAAGGCTGTGCAGACCTAGTGTTATTGCGACCCGTTCCTACTAGAAAGGGCACGACTTACGCCATCGGCAGAGTGCTTATTTGATTTGGAGGTTAGAAGCTCATCTCGTGTCGTTTGGATTATTCCACCGTATCCATATCATCGTAATCCAGAGACAGGAGAAACACTCATTTCCCTCGCTACGTTGTATTCGTGAAAAACGCAAGAGCAACTTTGGACATCTTTTAATATCTCCATTTTGAAGGCAACGCCCTATATCATAGAGCATATTCGTTGGTACATCGGAAAAGGTACGTAATAGTCACAATTCCTTCCCTATTATATCGTAGCTTCGGTCAGATGACTTTAAAAGGAAAAGTCGTCCAACCGTTAACCATTTGAAGATTTTGAATCGTAAAACGGCGACCATCTTAGGTTCTGATAAAATCATTCAATGATGAATTTCATGAAGTAAAAACTCCGCAAGTTCGCGTGCGATTGGAATTGTTAGACTGTTAGATCTCAAAGCATCTCTCAGGTGTGAGGCGCTAAGAATAATCTCATCTCTTGAAATGGATGGAGGTTACTTGAGAAAAGGTACAACAATCCAAACCTCTTGATAAAAAGACATATCGTCGCGTTATTCTCGATCCCCGCATTGAAGCGAGAGTCCGCTCTCAATTTATCGGAATTAGTAGATCAAGCCGATCGTCATGTCAGTATTTTAAATCAGTTGGAGGGTATGGAACAGCATTGGAATTCAGTACTTGTTGAAGGACTGAGTCGACGTTTAGATACAAACACTCTTAGAGAATGGGAGAGTTTGTGTAATGAAGAAGAGAGGCCAATCTACGAGCAACTCGTTGCGTTCGTTCGAAAACAAGCCCAGACACTTCAGTCGTTAAAGTTAGCTCAAGTTAGCTCATCCGCGCAAGAAGTAAAACTAAACCCGAAAATAAAATCTACTTTTGTAATATCCGAGCCTTCTAATAAATGTCCCATGTGTATGCAGGGTCATACTATTTATCGTCGCGATCAATTAAAGCGATTATCAGCAAAAGAAAGATTTAATGTGGCAAAAAGGTACAAATTATGTATAAATTGTTTAATACCATCTTGACAAAAATTGCAACTCGATTTGTTATAGTGTATGTGCTAATCGTCATCATACAATGTTATACTTACCATCAAATCCAGAAGTGCCCGCGAATGGTAATGGTAGCACTAACACGTTCATGGCAACTGGTCACTCATATTCCAATAAAGTGGAGATGCCGACGCGATCACTGGTACCCAACGTTCTGCAGACATTCTGCACGCTTCTCCCGAGTGATAGTGAACCGTTTTTTGTGAATTCGCTCTCGACAACAAAGTCAGTTGTCAATTCGTTTAAGCCTCATCCATTACGAAATGGCTTTGAAGTATTCTTAGCGACAGGGGTGGTCAAAATTAAGGATACTATCGGTTCGGTTCCAGACCCGAACTTTCACGAGGACTACCGTCGATTTATGGAGGAATACGCCAGACTAGGACACATGGAAACCGGGTATCGTACAGGTAAATTTTCGTTCTTTCTCCCACATCATGCCATACACCGTCCCGATAGTTCCCCAACCAAAACAAGGGTTGTGTTTGATGCATCATACCAGGGATGCAATCAATTGTCTTTAAACGATGTTCTATACGCTGGATCAACGGTACAGCCCACACTTATAGCCATCGTACTTAATTTTCGGATGTTTTGTTTTAAGATCCCAATTTTCCAAAAATTAGCGACAATCACTAAAAGGGTGGCTGTGTCAGAAATGGCTCAATTATTCGATCCGCTGAGATAAGTAGGAGCAGTTATTGTGCGAGCAAAGATATTTGTTCAACAGTTGTGGGCAAGACATTATGAGTGGGATGAAAATTTGCCTGCTACTGAGGCATTGTAGTGGAATGATTATAGAGAACAAATTCCTAGTCTAGCTCAGTTACAGGTACCTCGACGTGTCCTGACTCAACAAACCTATACGATACATTGTTTTTGCGATGCTTCGGAGTGTGCATACGGTAGTTGCGTGTATGTAGTGTCTACTGATGACCATGGAAAGATGCATAGCAATCTCTTGATCGCAAAATCGCGTGTCTTGCATTACGAGGTATGACCGTACCCAGGCTAGAACTCTGTGCAGCTCTCTTGGGGAGTCGACTTGTAGAGCAAGTGTTGAATACCACTGACTTTTCAGGTGTTGTTACCTTTTGGACAGATTCAACAATAGTCCTGCATTGGATAAGTTCACCTCCTCACATTTGGAGATTTTTGTATCCAATCGTATTTCGGAAATTCAGGAAATATCACTGGGTCATCATTGGCGACATATCGCGTCCTATCAAAATCCGGCAGATGAAATATCTCGTGGAATAAGTCCTCTGGGAATAATTAACCACGAACTTTGGTGACACGGACCTCTTATACTTTTGCAACCTCAAGAGAAGTGGCCTACTATACTGTCAGAAGAAGTCGTAGGTGACTCTGTAGTTATCGAGCGTCGGCCGGTAGTTACTTTAGTTTCAACTTAACTTGATAAATTCGATAATGATATTTTTGATAGGTTTTCAGAACACTCAAAATTATTGAAAGTTGTATCATACTGCTTCCGATTTGCAAATAACTGTTTATCTCCGAAAAATCAACGAAATTTCCAACCACTACAGTGATGATGATGATGATGATGATGATGGTCCCACCTCATACTCCTACAAAGGTGAGAGCAGAACGAGTTATCTAAATGATTCATATCATTAATATACATAATAAATAGAATAGGACTTAACACACTTCCCTGAGGCACACCAAGTGAATTACCGAGGGAACTAGACACTACATCGTAAAACACAGTCTTTTGAGATCTACAACATAAAAAGTTTTCAAACCATTCATGTGCCATTCCCCCGATACCCAAAACGCCGCAATGTCTGCAACAATAAAGGTCTTGAAATTGTATCAAAGGCTCTCTTCAGATCCAAGAACGCAGAAAAAATACTCTCTTTGGCTTCAATTTTCTTCTTCCATTTTGCCAATACTAGGTTCAAAGCGGTTTCACAAGAGTGGCCCTTACAATATCCCGATTGTTCTGATATTAGTAAACTGTTAGAGTTCAAATAGTTAATCAGCTGATCTTTAACAACAAGTTCCAGAATTTTTTCCAGCGTGTGCAACATGTTAATGGGACGGTACTCCTCGGCTTTATCCGTTCCAGTAACCGTGGGGATAGGAACCACCAGAGATTCTTTCCACACTTTTGACACGTGCCCCGTGTTCATTTACCAAATCCAGTAGATCGTGTCCGATAACATGAAAGTAATCCTGTATCACTTTTGAGTTTACATTGTCAATACTCGTCGATTTTCCCAAATTAAAACAAATATTTTTCAATTGTTCAAAAGTGATTGGTTGAAATTCATCAAGTCTACAATAGTTATTCATCGGCTGTGTTATTTCAATAGGCTCACCTACCAATTCAATACTTTGATTGATCTGCTGAACACTATTTATGAAATAACTGTTGAACTTTTCAGATACAATTTGTTCTGTGTGCTCTTCTATACCGTTAAAAGTTATGCTTTTCGATGCACTATGTGTAGGCTTGATCAACTGTTTGAGAATTTTCCATAACTCTCTGCTGTTTTGTTGATTTTGATCGATCTTCCTCTGTATGTATTCATATCTAGTCTTCTTAAGGGCCCGTGAATAAATATTTCGTGCTTGTGTATATCTACTCCAGTGACTATCATTGTTAGTTCTACAGAATCTCTTCTACTGTTTATCTCTCTCCAGTTTTAACCGTAAGAGGTCTATTGAGTACCAACTACTCGAGCTGTGCAAACTAACATACTTTTCAGTTACTAATTCATTAGTACACTTTTTTAATATGTCAGTATGAATAGATTCCCTGTGATCCAAATTTCCAGTCAACTGTGTACAACCTAAGCTTCTTGATACAAGTCGAGATATGGTTTGCTTTGAATAGTTTTTCTAACACTTGATTTTCACCGTATCTTCTTTATTTCTAGAGCTACTCGTAACGGAAATTGCAATTGTTTCATGATCTGAAATCTTGCAATCGGATTCCACATTTGAATAAACACCGTCGAAATTGGAATACACGTGATCTATCAACGTATTACTGTATCTCGAAATTCTTGTAAATCCATTCACAGTTTGCTTCAAATTGAAGAATTCTGCTAACTGTTTCAATTGATTCGAACCTTGATCATTGAGCCAATCAATATTAAAATCTCCAGTAATAATATTTAGTTTACCAAAATCGACGAAATTCTCCCACCAGTTTTCTAGAATTTCCAGAAGCTGGCGGTCGCTTGAACTTGGAGAGTGGTAAACAACTCTATAATTTCCCATCTGCATACCTCTTTCAACTGATATACCCAGGAAACAATTATTTCCAACTGCTTCGTTTGATTGAATGTTCAATTTAATTAATTCTCTGGCGTAAATTGCAACTCCACCCGTGTGCCTGGAATGGGACAAACAAAAAGCAACAGTGTAACAGATCGGCTGAAAAGTTCGTATCGTTTCTATGAGAAGGCGCCACTAGAATTAAATCCATACCATTTTCAGTTAGTACCAACCTTCAAAAGATACGTGTATAAATTTGACAGCTGTCTGATTATTAGTTTGTGAGATATTGCATTTTGAGTGAAGCTACTTTTGTTATTGTGAAAAAAAAATGGAAAAAAAGGAACATCGTGTGTTGATGAAACACTACTCTTTGATGAAAAAAAGTGCCGCCGATACCAAAAAATGGCTTGATGAGTGTTATCCAGACTCTGCACCGGGCGAAGCAACAATTCGTAAGTGGTTTGCAAAATTTCGTACTGGTCATATGAGCACCGAAGACGATGAACGCAGTGGACGTCCAAAAGAGGCTGTTACCGATGAAAACGTGAAAAAAAATCCACAAAATGATTTTCAATGACCGTAAAGTGAAGTTGATCGAGATAGCTGACACCCTAAAGATATCAAAGGAACGTGTTGGACATATTATTCACGAATATTTGGAAATGAGAAAGCTTTGTGCAAAATGGGTGCCGCGTGAGCTCACAATCGATCAAAAACAACAACGAATTGATGATTCTGAGCAGTGTTTGGAGCTGTTATATCGAAATAAAACCGATTTTTTCGTCGATATATAACAATGGATGAAACATGGCTCCATCACTTCACTCAGGAGTCCAATCGACAGTCAGCTGAGTGGACTGCACGCGATGAACCGAACCCAAAGCGTGGAAAGACTCAACAATCGGCCGATAAGGTTATGGCGTCTGTATTTTGGGATTCGCATGGTATAATTTTCATCGACTACCTTGAAAAGGGAAAAAACATCAACAGTGACTATTATATAGCGTTATTAGAGCGTTTGAAGGACGAAATTTCAAAAAAACGGCCTCATTTGAAGAAGAAAAAAGTTTTGTTTCATCAAGACAATGCACCGTGTCACAAGTCGATGAAAACCATGCTGAAATTGAACGAATTGGGCTTCGAATTGTTCCCTCATCCACCGTATTCTCCAGATTTGGCCTCCAGTGACTTTTTCCTGTTCTCAGACCTCAAGAGAATGCTCGCTGGTAAAAAATTTAGAAGCAATGAAGAGGTAATCGCTGAAACTGAGGCCTATTTTGAGGCAAAGGACAAATCGTACTACAAAAATGGTATCGAAAAGTTGGAAGATCGCTTTAATCACTGTATCGCCTCTGATGGCAATTATGTTGAATAATAAAAACGGATTTTGGCAAAAAAATGTGTGTTTCTAATAAACGATACGAACTTTTCAGCCGAACTGTTAACCCGGAACACTGAACTGATCAAAAGCGTCAGAATCAATTATACGTGTTTCTGAGAGCAAAACTAATGGAGGATGTCTATCCTCTATAAGATGACGCAATGCAACATAATTAGAAGACAAACCGGCTATGTTCAAATACAACATATCTGAATGCCTCTCATCCATTAGTTGCTATTCCATTGACATAATGTTGTTCCTTTTCGTTTCAAGCAATCTCAGATATACAGGTCACTGCTTACTAAATGCTGGATGGTGAATGTCTAAATTCAATTTCCTTTCTTTATTCATTTTCAGACAATTAACGCATTTGAATTCAGTTGAAGAACACTCAGATGTTCTATTTGCGGAATTACATTTGGAACAATTTTCACTGTTTAAACACTCGGTGCTCTTGTGACCAAAAATCACCACACTTGAAACAGCGCAATACATTGAATGACTCGAAAACCGAACACCTATCCCAGCCGACGCAAACCTTGCCGGCGGTCATCAAACTAGAATAAGTATTTTTATCAATCTCAATTATAACATTATATTTGTTATATTTGAAGCGTGGATTCTCAAAGTCAGCAACAACTTTTACATCTTCGATCGAAATTTCCTGATTCTGACTTTTCAAAAGGTCAATAAATACATCAGAGGAATATCGATCACTCATTCCCACTATTTTCAGTTTTGGTTTCCCGGGCTTGGGTATAACAGCATTGTATTCAGTTCCTAAATTGCTTTCAATGTTTTCTTTCACTGATTGAATGTCCTCTCCTGCAGCGCACTCAGCAATAATCGAGCCACCTTTACCATATTTAAAATTGCTAATTTTATGTGTTCTTGGATCTAACCTACCCTTCAAAATCTTTCTCGTGTCATCACTCGTTTGCGAAGACTCGACAGGTTTGATCATAATAACCGAGCGAGTCTTACGATTTCTATTGCTTTTCGTTCTTTTTCTAGAAAATTTCCCATATAGAACGTCCACGTATGACTTTTTGTTATTGCTATCAAATACTTCGTCGTTACCTTCATTAACAATATTCTTATCAAGCGGTTCATCATCAGTACTTGAAATAACTTTTCTCTTTCGTTTAGGATTTCCATCCGACTCCGAATGAGTCTTCCTATTTGCAACAATTTTCGTTTTATTCATTACAACCAAATCATTATTATTTTGCTGATTATTCAAAATCAACAAACTTTTCAAATCGTCCAACTTTCTGGCCACACTGTTTTCTAAGCAGGTCATTTTGCTCTCCAGAGCATCATTGGAATATCTGATCAGTCTATCGATTCCCTTTTCTATCGCGTTATTAATGTGTGCCTCGATGCTCTCCCGCACACCAGCAAACGAATCAGTGATGGCTTTGAATTTTTCCATCTCCTTCTTCATATCACTAATGAGTGAAATAATGAGACAGCAGAGATTAATAATACTATTAAATCTCTCATAAGGGTGGCCCAAACTGAGTCGTTCCCGAAGGAAATAGAAAAACTGAGAGATAAAAATAGTGATTTGGGTAATTCCGAATTGAATTTTAGATCATTAATCAAAGGTCCTAATCTTTTGTTAGAAGAACATGAATTAATGTGAATCAAAGGCAGGTTAGAAAACTTGAATGCTCCTCTCGACACAAAACGTCCTATATTGTTACCTGCTGGTTATCGATTAACCACATTAATCACTCGTTCCATTTATTTACAAACCCTTCATGGAGGTCCCACATTAATTCTTTCTACCATGAAACAACGTTTTTGGCCATTACGTGGCAGGAACTTGGCACGTAATATTGTGAGAAATTGTATACAATGTTTCAGATGCAATCCACGTTCTCAGAATCAAATTATGGCACCCATTCCAAAGGTACGAATTACTCTAGCGAGAGTGGTTTTCAAAATCAGGGTTGGACTATTGTGGTCCATTTCTCGTTCGTGCTCTATCAGGTCGAGGTGTTTCTGTAGAGATGTACGTGGCATGTTTCGTATGCATGTCCACAAAAGCCATTCATCTTGAAATTGTACACGATATTTCTGCACAATCCTGCATCAATGCTATTAAGCGCTTTATCGGTCGACGTGGTCTAGTTACAGACTTATGTTTCGACAATGCAACCGCATTTATAGGCGCCGACCGTACACTTAAGGAAGCACTTGTGGGAAGCAGGTATCAAATCCTTCAAGTATCACTTTCGACGTATACTTGGTCATAAATCACTCCGTTTGGACGAGATGAGGACTGTGGTAATCCAAATTGAAAGCATACTAAACTCAAGGGCATTAGTACCTTTGTCAGATAATGTCGATGGTTTTTCAGCGTTGACCCCAGGACATTTTATTATAGGAGAACCCATGTTCTCGATTCCGGAACCAGATTTAACTAGTATTAAATTCAATAGTCTTCGTCGCTTCCAGGAGATGAAACGTATAGTTCAAGATTTTTTGAAACGATGGGCTCGCGACTACATATATCAGCCAGCTTCACTAGCGACCCAAGTGGCAGAGCGACAAGACAACTTGTCGCCTCTTCAGTGGAACTTAGGGCGGATCGTCGAAATCACACTCGGAAGCGATGGTCGGGTCAGGGTGGTCAAAGTGAAAACAGCAAGAGGGATTTTCACTCGAGTTTACTCCCCGTAAACGATCCCAGAAGTCACCGCAGTAACTTCCCAGGGGAATCTGTTCGACCCTGCTTCGTTCTCCTTGGCTATTAGCTGTGAAGGAGAGCTCGGTTCATTCGACTGATCCTTTACAGCGAGAACGGACGGTTCAATGGCTCCTTTACACTTAGCCACTTGGCGAGCCAACACCGCACACTTTCACCAAAAAAAAACACGAACCGACACTTTTGACGGGTATTATTTTCCGTCACACACGCGCACTTCGCGAATTTGCTATTCTCGCGGAAAACAATCGCACTTCTCACCAACGCCGTCTGATCTTCCCCGTGGTTCTTTTTTTTCCTCTTTTTTCGGTTCGATGTCAACAGACTACTCTTCCAACTGTCATCGCCCTTGCCCAGCATAAATCGGTGGTTTTTCAGCAAAGGGAGAGTTGCAACCTAACTAAGCCCTATGTTATTTATTTACAATTATTCTACAAAATTTACTACACCTATCTAACCCTACAAAATCGTTCACACAACAAGAAATAAACAAAAATTACAGGAAAATGTGAACGAACATTGTAAACGTGTACTCGCCGTGAACATTGTAAACGTGTACTTCCGTAAAGAAATAAATTTTACATTCCAAAATATGTTGACCCTGATAGATCAACGGGTGTTGAGTAAAAATAATAATTATAATTGAATTGCATTTGTCATCGCTTAGCATTAAGGACAATCTTCTAAAATTAATTTTTCGATATACATATATAGTTATACCTTGAACTGTAATGAAATGAACACGTTCATAGTCATGAACTACCGGAGTAGGTTAAAGGGTACAGAACTGCTAATAGCAGGACAGTATCATTTATTTTTTTTTTTTTTAATAAAATTTTTATTAGGCTCATTTGCTTTAGCTTAACGTGGCCGATTGTCTTGTTGTTAGGGAGAGAAAGGGATGCCGTATTACGGGGCGGCATACTCCGCAGTTAGTAAGGGGACATAGGGAGGGTGGGACCTACACAGTATTGAATTGAAATTTGAATACATCATTGGTTTGTGGCATACATCTTTTAGACACATTTTGCGTTCGATGAATCTTCATGTTTTTCAGCTTGTAGCAATGAAGAGATTATTCTGGATTGGGATGCTTCGTTGGTGTGTTCTGACGCTGATGTGACGTTTTTGGGTAGCTTCCAGCAACTCAGTCAGTTCAAGGTAGGTGCATGCTCCGAAGCATCGTTTACACAGGCCATACTTCCAGCAACGTAAAGAAGAGTGCGGAAGAGCTGTAGACGAGAAAGAGATAGGGAGAGCACTAAATTTGAGCATTGATAGTTTTCAAGAAGTTATAGATGAGAGTCATATAATGAAGATTTCGAGTTTCCAAGACGTCGCGGACTGGTACGAAGGGTGGTATACCTCGGGCCCGAAGGGAACCTATGAGTTGGGACCTGGCATCACAATACTCGACACATGTCCAAACAACATGTTCGATGTCATGATAACCCTCACCGCAAACGCAGACACCACTCTCAGCGAGCCCCACACGACGGAGATGCGCGCTGAACATATAATGATTAGACCTGAGCCTTGACATTACACGAATAAAGTCTCGGCTCACGTCTAAACCCCAGAACCAAGCTTTCGTCGATACCTAGTGCCAGCTAGCTAGAGTTTTCTGACGACAGCAACTGAAAAATTCATTGAAGCAGATTGGTCTTTCATAGATATCACCTTCTAGTGCGCCCACCTTGGCTAACGAGTCCGCCCTCTCATTGCCCCGTATGGAACAATGTGAGGGGACCCAAACCAAGGTAATCTGGTATGATTTTGCAGATAAAGCACTCAATTGTTCCCGTATTTTCCCCAGGAAATACGGTGAGTGCTTTCCAGGCTTCACTGAACGGAGAGCCTCAATGGAACTGAGACTGTCCGATACAATGAAGTAGTGATCTGTGGGCAGAGTGTCAATGATCTCAAGGGTATACTGAATTGCAGCTAGTTCTGCGACGTAAACTGAAGCTGGATCACTGAGTTTATAGGAAGCGGTGAAATTTACATTGAATATACCGAAGCCAGTGGACCCGTCTAGATATGATCCGTCAGTGTAAAACATTTTATTACAGTCGACTTCTTTAAATTTATTATTAAAAATTTTTGGGATCTCTTGAGGGCGTACAGGATCCGGGATTCCACGAATTTCTTCTTTCATGGATGTGTCGAGAAACACAGTAGAATTAGAAGTATCCACAAAATGAACACGATTGGGAACAAACGAAGAAGGATTTATATTCTGAGCCATGTAGTCAAAATACAAGGACATAAAACGGGTTTGTGAATTAAGCTCGACGAGCTTTTCAAAGTTTTATATCACCATCGGATACAAAATGTCGCATCGGAGTAGCAGTCGATATGAGAGATCCCAGAACCTGTTTTTCAACGGTAAGACGCCCGCCAGCACATCAAGACTCATCGTATGGGTTGATTGCATGCAACCCAAGGCAATACGTAAACAACGATACTGAATTCTTTCCAGTTTAATGAGATGAATATTCGTAGCGGAGCGGAAACAGAAACATCCATATTGCATTACTGACAATATCGTCGTTTTGTACAACCTGATCAGGTCTCCTGGGTGAGAGCCCCACCAAGTTTCGGTTATTGTACGAAGGAAATTGATTCTCTGTAGGCATTTTCGTTTCAAATACCTAATGTGACATCCCCAGGTACCTTTGGAATCGAACTAGACCCCGAGATATTTAAATGTGAAAACCTGAGCTATGGTTTCACCCCCTAGTTGAAGCTGTAATTGCGCAGGTTCTCGCTTCCTTGAAAATACAACCAGCTCAGTTTTCTCCGTAGAGAACTCGATACCCATTTGAAAAGCCCATGTCGACAAGTTGTCGAGGGTATCTTGCAATGGTCCTTGGAGATCGGCAGCTTTGGGTCCTATAATAGACACAACACTGTCGTCGGCAAGTGGTCTTAGCGTGCAAGATGTGTTGATACATTCATCAATGTTATTTACGTAAAAGTTGTATAAAAGGGGGCTTAAGCATGAGCCCTGAGGAAGACCCATGTAACTGAATCGCTTTGTCGTCAAATCACCATGCTCAAAATGCATGTGTTTCTCGGACAATAGATTATATAAAAAGTTGTTCAAAACTGGTGAAAGACCATGCTGATGTAACTTCTCAGATAGAACGTTAATGGAAACTGAATCGAATGCCCCCTTGATGTCGAGGAAAACTGATGCCATTTGTTCTTTACGAGCAAATGCCATTTGAATTTCTGTTGAGAGCAACGCTAGACAATCGTTCGTTCCTTTGCCCCTGCGGAACCCAATTTGTGTACCTGAAAGCAATCCATTTGTTTCGACCCAATTGTCTAGACGGAAGAGAATCATTTTCTCCAACAATTTCCGAATACAGGAAAGCATAGCAATCGGCCGATACGAATTGTGATCGGAGGCTGGTTTTCCAGGTTTTTGAATAGTAATAACTCTCACTTCTCTCCATTCGTGTGGGACAATATTACCCTCGAGGAACTTGTTGAATAAATTCAACAAGCGCCTTTTGGCAGAGTCGGGCAGATTTTTCAACAAGTTGAATTTATTTCTGTCTATCCTCCAACCTCCAACTATCCTGCAAACAAGAGCGCAAGTGAGAACTCTACCATCGAAAACGGTGTTTCGTTTGTATTCAATGTCGCGACGCGGGATATCTTCTGTTCCGGAACAGAATCAGGACATACTTTCTTAGCGAAATCAAATATCCAGCGGTTAGAATATTCCTCGCTTTCGTTCGCGTGATTTCGATTGCGCATGCGACGGGCCGTATTCCAAAGAGTGCTCATTGCTGTTTCTCTCGTTAATCCGTCAACAAACCTTCGCCAGTAACCGCGTTTCTTAGCTTTAATCAGACTTTTCATTTGAAATTCTAACGCCGCGTATTTCCGATAATTATCTGGAGTTCCGTTCCTTCTAAACGAGATGAAGGCTGAAGCTTTTTTCGTTTTCAGCTCTGAGCACTCTTTGTCCCACCATGGGTTGGGAGAACGCATACTAGTTTGCGCGCTAGGTACTCGTTTCGTCTGAGCTTGAATTGCGGTGTCAAGAATCAAGCCAGCCAAAAATGTATACTCTTCCTCCGGAGGAAGCTCCTGTGATGTTTCTAGTTTCTCAGATATCGAGCTCGCGTAACGTTTCCAATCAATGTTTCGTGTGAAATCGTACGAAACATTGATTGTTTCCGATGGTCTTCCACGGTTGGTGATAGAAACTATGATCGGCAAGTGATCGCTACCGTGAGGATCACAGATTACCTTCCACTTGCAATCTAACTGTAACGAAGTCGAGCAAAGGGATAAATCCAGCGTACTTGGTTGTGCTGGCGGTCTAGGGTTCCGTGTCATTTCTCCCGTGTTTAGAATTGTCAAATTGAAGTTGTCACACAGATCTTGGATTAACGAAGAACGATTATCATCATATTTATTTATTTATTTATTTATTTATTTTTCTCTAATTCATCCGACAATAAAAGGTCTTAATGAATATAATGTAGTCAAGTTATAAAATAGTGGAACGTAACACTTTCTGCGAAAATTTATGTGTAGGTTCGCCGAAATCGAAGAGATGTTCAACAGTCCCAAATGTTCTGATGCATGCTGTTATCGGTTCATAGAATCCAAACGTCGTTCGGTGAAATCTCGGTTGAAGTAAACCTGTAGAACGTAGCGATCGTTGTGAAGCACGGAAATCAAGACTCGATAAAAGCTTCGAAGAGTCAATATCGCCGTTTACTATTTTCGCAACAATAATTGCTTGCTGAATTTTTCTGCGCCGTTCCAGTGTGTCCAAACCAATCAGACGGCAGCGATCGGGATACGGTGGAAGATCTAGCGGATTTTGCCAGGGTAGATTCCTTAGAGCGAATCGAACAAATCTTTTCTGCACACGTTCAATTCGTAAACTCCAAGCTAGTTGATACGGACTCCAAACTATGCTAGCATTTTCAAGTATAGGCCGAACTAGCGAGCAGTATAATGCCTTCAAACAATATGGATCCTTAAAATCACGTCCGATCTTAGCAATAAATCCTAATTGTCGAGTCGCTTTTGTAATTAATGTGGAACGATGTAAATTAAAAGTTAGTTTGGAATCCAACAAAACACCAAGGTCATTAACACGATCAACTCTTTGAAGCGTTTGTCCGTCAATTTTATAGTCAAAAAGTAATGGATTCAAAATTCGGTGGTATGTTATGACCTGACATTTTGCTATGCTGACGATAAGCCAGTTCCTTCGACACCAGGTAACAAATTCATCCAGAAGCTTTTGAAGGCGCACGCAGTCGTCAATAGAGCGTACCTCAAGGTAAAGTTTCAAATCGTCGGCGTAAACTAATTTGCAGCCACTATCGAGCAGCAAAATAGCGTCATTAAAAAACAGCGAGAACAGAAGTGGACCCAAGTTGCTGCCTTGAGGTACACCAGATATGTTCGAGAACGAGGATGACATACAGGAATCAAGCTTGACTCGTAAGACTCTACCACTTAAGTAAGAGCAAAGCCAGTCAATGAACTTTTGTGTTGCGCCCAGACGCGATAACTTGCACAAAAGAATACGGTGATCAATTCGATCGAATGCCGCTTTTAGATCAGTATATACGGCATCAATTTGTACTTTTTCCTCCAAACGTGAAATACAGGTCGAGGTAAAATCCAGAAGATTAGTACTGACCGAGCGCCCGGGCATAAAGCCGTGTTGATCAACTGAGATGTAATGTTTTGTACGAGAGAACAACTCATTGCTCACTATTATTTCGAAGAGTTTTGATGCAGCAGACAAATTCGTTATACCACGGTAATTCCTTACATTATTACGATCACCGGTTTTGTACACGGGAAACATATAAGACTGCTTCCAAATTGTCGGGAAGATTCCTTCCTCAAATGATCTGTTGAATATCAAGCAGAGAGGAACGGCTAAAACAGTTGCACAGTTGCTGTAGACTGCTGCTGGTATACCATCAGGCCCGATCGAGAATGAACGTTTCAATTTCTTTGCCGCTGCAACAACCATATCAGGAGTAATATCGAAAGTGTCGATGTGCACTAAGTTCTCAGGAACATCCAACGCTGCAACCTTAGCTTCGATATCAGAGGCAGTATTTCCAGCAAATACCGAAGCAAAGAACTTTGCAAACAAGTCGCAAGACTCCAATGTTGATTTGGATACAACACCATCGTTACAAACAGATGAAGGAACTGATGAAGATTTACGTTTAGAATTCACAAAATTCCAAAAATTTTTGGGATTCCGGCGAAGATCAGTTTGTACCCGCATAACGTAGGCTTTGTATAACCCCGCATTCAACCTACGATAGTTTTCAATAGAACAGAGCTATGCCATCGACGATGTTTACGCTGCCAAACATTGCGAACCCGTTTTAATTCACGCAACCTTACTGTGGACCAAGGAGGATTGATGGGCCGTTTAACGAATGGTAAATTTGAGCTAAACCATTGAAGTAACGCATCGCAGAAAACGCTTGCCATTTCATTAACATTATCGATCCCTTGTAAATATGTCCAATCAACATTCCGCAAATGTTCTAGTAAAGCAGTAAAATTAGTTTTACGATAATTTAACATCCTCGATTCATGAATAGGCTCCGATTGCCGTGAATTGTTCACACAGTCAACTGGCACCGAAACAACTAGAGGCGGATGATGCGGGTCGACGGGTAACAGAGGAGCAACACTACGCTCAACGACTAATTGACGCTCTGAAGAGCAAAAAATTAGATCGAGTACTCGCCCGAGATGGTTTCTTTGTTAATTCGCTTGACAAAGATTCAAATAATCCATTCCATCGATCAGTGCCGTACTTGCAGCGGGTAGCAAAGAGGAACAGATGAAATGTTCTTCCTCATGCCGTTGATTCCATACAATCCGGGGCTGGTTGAAATCGCCGCACACTAAAATAATATCATTAGCAGAACCTTTACTGCACAGTTCAGAAACAGTTGAAACGTGTGCATCTATCAAATCGACGTTTTTGCTTTTATCAGGAGGAATGTATATACCGCATAGAAACAGTTTTATTCCACGTACGGTAGCGCTAGCACACACTTGTTCAATAGAGTGTCCATTCCGCGTTTCGATGATAGAGCTGGCATATTTTTGTGAGATGGCAATTAATACGCCACCAAATGTTGATTTCTCACTATTTGCTGAGCTGCGATCGCAGCGGAAGACGTTGAAGGAGTTCCCAAACAGCTGCTGGGAGTTGATACGGTCGTCGAGTCCAGTCTCAGTTAAAATGATTATGTCAAAATTACAATCAGCTGTTGTCAAGAAAATTTCGTCGATTTTTGTCCTCAAGCCACGAACATTTTGGTAGTACACCCATATTTGTGCCTCGTCTCGTTCCTCATGCTGCAACGCGGGATCATTTAGTGTAGTGAAAGAAAAATCAGTTGGAAAATACTCGCCTCTGGTGGAAACCCGAAGGTTTCCACCGTCCACAGTACAGCGCACGGAAATAGATTTATTTAATAACTCTCCGAACTGGTGGGAAGTACACGGCGATCTAAGTTTTTTGGCAGATGCACGAATTCCCGGAACAAGATTCCGACGGGCCAAGATGATGGGTCCAATGCTTTAGTTTTTAAGCCAGGCTCCAATCCAATTTTAATGATATAAACGAAAAGCCGGTAACATCCTGCCCTTTTGGCACAAGCCGAACTAGATCCATTGGTTCTGTTACATCCAAGCAGCGAGAAATAATTTTCCGTACGTCGTCGTCTGTGATCAATGGATTGAGGCCAGAGAGGTAAAGCCAAAACCTATCGGCATTTTTTGCAACATTACGTACCGACAGATCGCTTAAATCGATCTGGTTGGTACCACAATCGGTATGAGCTTGAACGGCATTATTTCCTTCTGTTCGGCGACGCTTTGCACCCCTTGGTGTTGCTGAGTTTAGCGTTGGCCATCTAGGCTGAGCAGACGACATACCGTCAATTTTTTTATTTAATGCAATTACGGCTTCTGAAAGCTGCTGGACTTGCGCAGGCAATTGGACTAAATCGCTATGCGAGTCCGGCGACACGGTTGGTGCTTGTTGAGTCTCAGTAATATAGGTGCGAATGCTTCGACCATTTAACTCTTCTCTGCAAGCGGTACACAAGAGAATAAGCTTACCTTGGGTAAAGGCATCTCGCAAACCTCTAGTGTTTATGCCACAACAGTTTTGGCTGATGTGCAAGTAGGCATCACAGAAGCCGAAGCGCATCGGTTCGATGTCGTTCACATCGAGTTTACATTCGCCGCATTGTTTTTTATCCATCTTGTTGTCTCCACTGCTTCGTGATACACGGATGGTAGATAGCGAGACAGTAAGAACTTAACGAAGCCAGATACAGATGATAACAATGAAGTTGCTTGGCGCGTAAACGAAAACAAATAACCAGGCACTTTATCAAAAATGACACTGTGTTGTTTCTGGCTATATACAACACAACCAGGTGGTATTTCACGCTAGAATTGTTCCGAAGAGTCTTCCAATAACGATTCACGGGTTCTCGGTTCCGAAACGAGAGTTTAACAACGATAATTTTGAAATACTTTTTGCGCTCAACAATAGTAAACAAACTCAAACTTAACGAAACGCCCCTCCTTGCAGCGATCGTATCTTTTGATGGATAATTTACCACTGAGAATCGAAGATATGATCATTGTGCTTCAGTGGAATTGCAGAAGTATCATCCCAAAACTTGATTCTTTCAAACACTTAATATATACTCATAATTGCGATGTATTCTCCTTGAGTGAAACTTGGCTTACTTCTAACATCAACCTCGACTTCCATAATTTTAACATAATCCGCCTGGACCGAGAAGACTCTTATGAAGGGGTACTTTTAGGGATTAAAAAGTGCTATTCATTTTATCGTATTAACCTCCCCTCGACACCGGGAATTGAAGTTGTTGCTTGCCAAATTAATATTAAAGGCAAAAATCTATGTATAGCTTCTATCTACATTCCTCCCAGAGTCTCGATAGGGCATCGTCGGCTTGCAGACATCATAGAACTTCTTCCTTCACCGCGGCTGGTTTTAGGGGACTTTAACTCGCATGGTACAGGATGGGGCTGCTTAATTGCTTGCACTCCAAAATTTTCACTGGTTGAAGGTCGGGGTTTTTGAAACGGCCTACCCCGTCCTTCATCAGATCTTCGATTGTCAGACTTTCGTCACGGACCACACCGTCGATCTCCACCACATGAGACGGGACGTACACGCGGTACTCCTTCGTGAACAACTCGCTGGTAGCAATCTCGTTTGCTTGCTTCAGGTCGGACACAACAACGCGTAACTTGTTTGGCGAAACCTTATCTATTGTTTTTATTGCCGAGTAATGTTTTTCCAGGTCCCGAGCAATATTTAAAACTCTGAGAGACTTTAATTTGGGCCGGAAGTATACCACCCACGGACCCCCCGAGCCATCGTCTTGGTAAACTTTTTGGCGAGCAGGCAATATCTTAGAGGGAGATGGAGGCATCGGAGAGGGAGATGGCATCGGAGAGGGAGATGGTATCGGAGGGGGAGATGGTATCGGAGGGGTAGATGGCATCTCGGAAGCAAACTCAGCCTCTAAATGTTCTTCGTTCATTCGTTCAGCTTCGCCCTTCTCCGAGACACCCCCACCGTCATCAATATTCATATTTAAAGTGCGGGAGTAAAGAAGTCACTCAGGACTCAGGATTTGGCTGCTGCGATGCGGGTAGCAAACAATAGAAATAACTGCTGCCCGAGGATAGCACAATAGCGTCTACTGTTGATACCGATACAAAACCGGTGCACAGACAGAACTCACTTGCGGGGATGCTACTTTTTATCACTTTTATTTAATGCCTATACTACAGCCTCTGCTGTGATAGGCACCTTCGTCTTACCGATGTCGATTGTTAAAAAAACGCGTGTGCTCACTTAGAACATTCGGTTACGAATGAGTATCATTTATTATCTCAACCAATACACAACGTTATCAGCCTAGTGTAGTACATCTTCCGAAATCCTCACGTGGTAATGCAAAAGGGGTCGTCTAGCTGCTGCAAGTCTCAGTCAATTTATAACACTTCACCTGTCCACAGTCATATGGTACAAT
This sequence comes from Malaya genurostris, assembly GCF_030247185.1. Lineage (NCBI taxonomy): Eukaryota > Metazoa > Arthropoda > Insecta > Diptera > Culicidae > Malaya > Malaya genurostris. The sequence continues at coordinate 137,711,769 of NC_080571.1, read as the reverse complement.
GTTACCCTCAAGAAACATGTTGAATAAATTCAATAAGCGTGTTTTAGCAGAACCAGGCAGATTTTACAACAAGTTGAATTTAATTTTGTCTAACCCTGGGGCTTTATTGTGACATGACAAAAGCGCAAGTGAAAACTCCATCATTGAAAACGGTGTTTCGTTCGAGCTCGATGTCGGGACTTGGTATACCTTCTGTTGCTGGACAGAGTCAGGGCACACCTTCTTGGCGAGTTCGTATATCCAGAGATTTAAATATACCTCACTTTCGTTCCCGTGGTTACGATGGCGCATGCGTCGAGCCATATTCCAAAGAGTGCTAATTGCTATTTCTCTCGTTAATCCATCAACAAATCGTCGCCAATAACAGCGTTTCTTAGCTTTAATCAAACTTTTCATTTTCAGTTGGTTTTAAACGCGATAAAACTTATGCTTTTTCTCTTTCAGCTCTGAGCATTCTTTGTCCCACCACGGGTTGAGAGAACGAATGTTAGTTTTCGCGCGGGGTATACGTTTCGTCTGCGCATGAATTGCGGTATCGAGCATTAAACCAGGACAAAATGTATAGTGCAGCGAACTTAGAAAATGTTCCTTTGAATTTGCTAGTATGGTAGAAAAATAAGGAAGCTGTGAAGAAAACTCGCATATCAGCGCAACCGCAACCTTGATATATAAACTTTGTTATAGAAACATGGACATTTCCGAGCATTAGTCAACGCAGCAATGATGTAGAAACAAAACACGGACACTTGTCACTGCCACTGGCATAGTGACAGTGATCGCGGCTTTCGGTAGAACTTCGGGAGAAAGTCCGATAAACTTTCTACTTAAAATCGCAAGCTCAGTTTGTACTAAAATCTTCGGGCTTCACCCGAAAGTAAATATTAGGAGCTTAAAAACCCAAAGTTTGGAAGAGTTAGGGGGTCCGTCAGTTTCAAAGAGTTTGCGGTAGTCAGTCCGTAAATCTCGAGAGTCGACCCGTAGACAGTCAGTCAGTTTTCGGATAGTGTCCGTCAATCAGTGGTCAATCAGTCACAAGTCACGGTCGTCATAATTTAGAGCGCCGCCAGTGAAACGGGTTCTCGTGTTCTCGTGTTAATAATCGTTTTCAAGTAGTACCATTCCGTGTAAATATAGTGATAAGAAAAGAATCCGCTAAATGTGGCTGCAAGAAAGGCATGAAAACAGTTTTGAATAGTTATAAATAAAAGTAAATATCGGATTTGTCAGCACATAGCCTGATGGTAGCAAGTGGAAGAAGAAACAGTCACTGAGGGATAATACCTATTTTTCGTGAACAAAACATACAGCACAAGAAGCGTAGATCCACTTTAGGGGTTTTGCGAAAGTGCACTTGGAGTGTTGATTAATAGAGAAGCTGGAATCAAGAACCGGACAGTTCAGTCTAGTATAGAAGCCAGTGTAGCAAAGGCATTCTCCATACAAGAAAAATCCTACAATTACTAGAGAGACTAACAAGTCGAAGATTGCAAAAGTGCCAATGAATAAAATGTTTGTTTCAACGGTAGCCGTTTTTTTTATATTTCCGATCAAAAAGAAACACCCCTCCAATCCTCGACGCACGCCGCTCGGACTGTGCGGAAGAATACAGGCTATTCATTCTGGTGACAGCGGTGTTGGCCGCGGGGAGAAAGGAAGCAGTAAGGAAACGCCAATAGTGCTAGAGAAAATAAAATTGGAGGCAAAAATAATGATCAACAGGTTCATCATAATAGGGTGAGTATAGTAAGATTGATTATTGTTATTTACGCTGATCGGAGCTGGCATAAGCTCGATCAAGTTTCAAGTTCGTTAGAAGCAACAAACGTAGAAATTACGTTTGCATTTTAATTGTTTATGTTTTCGATTACGGTCAACACGGAGTACATGTACCAGGGGCACATGTACTAATGAAGAAAATCACAACTAGCAAAACAGCAACGGTAATATGTTTATAAAGTCAAGGTGACTACGAGGGGGGCCAACCTAACCTTACGCGTATGAGCGAGGAAATCGGTATTTTGACGCGTCATTTTGCAAGTAAGCAGCGGCAGCCGTTCGTGGACTGACACAGCAAATCAAGTCAGTGAATTCGGCAACAGAAGTACATGCCACGAAGTATATATTTAAAAAGGTGGAAAACCAACCCATATGGGCGGAGCCTACAGCACAATGCGTTGCTATGCAAGACACCAAAACGATCGCGGTCGCGTACGGTAAACAATAAAGTTCAACCACGAGTATGGTATGGTGTTTTGGTGCAGTCTATGCCGTCGACCCTTAGCAATCCACGAAATTACTCTTATTTGGAAATGATCTTGTAGTAAAATCAATGACATCGGTACATTGGTGCTAATAAAAGTGGATCGTACTCGCATATTGGGTTTTCGGGCAATAGCTCGCAATATTGTTAAGGAAAGAAAGTATGGAATCAGTATACGTGTCGCGATGTCATTAATAGAAGTTGCACGAATACCGCAACAAGAATCAAAACGGCTCTATCGAGCCTAATGAGCCGATCGAATATAGGTTGCACGACTTCTATCAAAATAATGAATGACAAAGACGGTTTGGTATTTTGTGCTGATCGGAATTGCGCACACAGCTTGCAGGACAAATTTGAGAGCATCGAGTTGGGCTGACTCAATAATAAATAAAAAATGCAAACGCGAATGGGAAAAAAACGCTCGCGCAGGGCTTGTTGCAGTTGAAACATTGTGCTATACATTGACCAGTAATGGGAGACTAGGTCAAGTTTATTTGCGTTACTGAATGTCGACCAACACCACAGTCAAGATCGTATTTATTTACAGCTAAAAATTATATATTGCACCATCCAAGGGATTTGTTTAATAATTTTAAGGGCTCATTGATAAATCAAAAAATGAAACTGATTTGGAGGCCGCCTGGGAAAAACAGTATATTTGAACAAACACAGGCTAGATCACTATAAGGCATGTCAAAGAAAAACTCCCAAAGAAGAATTGGAGGAGTTTGTATACAGATGGGATGAACTGACGGACATATACATTATTGTTAGGGCTAAATACAAAACACCTAGAAAAATATCAAACGAATCAGAAATCATGTCCTGCGATAATAGCAGCCCATCAGACAGCGAGAGTAATATCGGAAGCATAGCACAACGAATAACAAGACGGCATAAGAGTGAGACTGAAAACTACGCCAACCAAAGGAAACAAGAAAAAGTAGTAACGTATCTTAGTGAACAGGTTAACGAAGTCAGGATGGAAAGAAATAACGATGGGTACCAATTTCCAATGCTAGAGGCAATACAATGTATCCCGGAATTCCACGGGTCAGTGGACGAATCAGAGCCATTTATTGTGCAAATAGAGTATTTTGCAGAAGACATACCGGAAGAGGACAACCAGAAACCACTACTAAATGTAGTACTAATGAAATTACAAGGTAAAGCGGCAGCCTTCATTAATATAATAAGAGTCGACACAGTTAAGGATATGTTCAGGAATTTAAGAGACGTATTCGGTTTGAAAATCACAGTTGAGAAAATTTTTATCTGTATCGAAACACTCGAACAACATTATGGAGAACCTTTTGAAGAGTACGCCGAAAGAGCGCTAAGAATAATGGAACATATTGACACTCAAAAAGGGAATCAAGACCAAGAAAAAGTACTAAAATCCTTCGCAGAAAGAGGATTAACGACTTATTTTGTAGTAGGATTATCGAACGAATGCTTAAAACATTCAACAAAATATCACAGGCAGCTAAAGTTACAAGAATTAATAACATTCCTAATACAGGAGGCGGAATTCAGCTATATATTATCAGATATTGATTATCGGCTGCTATCCTACCATGCAAATAATAAACCAAAACTCTGAACAAACATAAACATAAATGTTATCCAGAGGGACAAATCGAAAACTCTCATAAGCACAACCGAAGCCCACGCAACGAATATTATCGCAACGACGGGCGCTTAATCGAAGCTAACAATTTTGATAATAAACATATCAAACACAATGCGAAACAACTATGAGTAAACTGCATGGCATACAGTTACAGAAAAATATTTCGAAAATATGATCATTATATCAGGACCAGAAATATGCCTGATCAAATGAGATATGGAGCGCCTAAAAACCCGAATGCAAAATTAGAAGAATAAAAATGACGATAATAGAAAACCAATGAGGAGTGATGCGAACAATCACATTGAAGAAAAAGATAGCAAAAAACGTAAAGAAGGGATATGGGTCAAATTACATAAGACGAAATACAACCTATTTATGATGTTGTTGAGATCGGAAAACGAACCAAATAACGAGATGCAGTTGCTGGTAGACACTGGAGCATTTGGCAACTTGATAAGTACACGAAACGCAGAGTACATGGGAGCATATACAATTCATGATAATGAAGTCATAGAATATTTCGGGTAACAGGTACTGTTAGAAAAACATTCGAATTATTTCTTTTCGAAACAAATAGAAAATTCTTGAAGCAAATGTACTGAGGTTCATCGCAGAGAAATTTGATAAAATATTCACACTATACGCACCGAAAAAAGACAAGATGTGGGTGCCAGAAAAAGACCGCGAAACTACATTGAAAGAACTCCACGATGCTCCTCTAGGTGGACATGTTGGAAGTAAAAGAATGTTGAAGAGAATGAGTCCGCTATTCCATTGGATTCCATTCGATCTGACTAGATATTTAATTGTATCACCGAGGGAAAATCAAGAGAGTGTCACGGTCGCAAAAACTTACGTGAATAATTATATATGTGAATATAAGACACCCGCCGAATTAGTAACCGATAATGGAACCAACTTTGTTTGTTCCCTTATGAAAAATGTATGCAAAATTTTAAAAATCAAAAAGATTACTACTAGTCTATATCATCCACACAAAAAAATCTGGTGGAACGATCGAATAGAGAATTGAAAACCTATCTACGACAATACGTAGGTGACGAACCGAAAACATTGGACCAATTACTCCCATTCTTCAGTTTCGAATGTAATACAACGGTAAATTCCTCAACGGGTTATACACCGTTTGAGTTATTATAAGTTAGGCGGGGGAACATTATAAACTCCGTTTACAAGTACAATAATAATGGTCTCTACTATGAGAAGTACGTCAATGAAATGCAATTGACATTTAAACGACTTCATCTTCAAGCTCGGGAGAATCTAATTAGGTCTAAACAAAAACGCAAAGAATTGTATGATAAAAACTAAAACGAATGGCAACCAATGTGGGGACTCTTAGTGCTAGAAAAAGCCAATCCCACAGGCACAGGACAAAAATTACAATCACTTTGAAGAGGACCATATTAAGTAGTCGCTCTCCTTAGCGAGCTAACAATAGCTATAATAAATGGGAATAGATTAGAAAAGGTTCCCAATACCCGATTGAAATAGTATACGGATTGAGGAACTGAATTTTAGCACCGAATATCAAGATAATTAAGAAATTATCAAAGAAACATTAGAAAATGAATAAAAAGGTTTAAAATTAATGCATAGTAATATATGAAAACAAACATATTGTATAAAAAATTCAACGAAATCTAAAAACCCAAGTGTAAGAAAAAAGGCGGGTGGGTAATGTCAGAGACATAACTGGATGTCGTGAACACGAAAACAACTGACATGTTCCTTAACACTTCCGAATATCAATTAGTTGATCAATTGTATGAATTATGCAAGCATTCCCCTTTGCACATTTTCCGCAAAAACAAAGAAGGCTTTACTTTTTATTGAGAGGCTTGTTTCTACCTGATTTCGTTTGTAGCTTTTTCACTAATGGGCGGTCCTAACGGCTATAAAAATATCCGCATTCAGAATTTTAATGTTGATTATTTCATTTCAGATTTGCATAATTTATTGAAAGAAACTATCAATATGCTGAAGGGACTCGTTTCTAGCATTCAGAAAGGTCAAATTGCGTAATTCTCTACGACATTAAACTCTGGAACATTTTTCGCAAAAACAAAGAAGGCTTCACTTGATCTCGTTTACTGTGAGTTTCACACAGCGAAATGTGCACAAATCTAACCAAACTGTTCTAGATTTGCAGTAAACTGAGGATATTTCCCTACGATTTGCGAACAACAAATCCTAATAGTTCTTTAGAAAACTTTTAGAGCCATTAGAACGGCCGATTTTGTGCAATGCTCTCCACCGTTGTTTTTTCACCAATGCTAATGACTGGCAGCTGTGACGTAATCGCTCTTGTCGAAAGCGAAACTAATTGTGCAGACGACACAAAACACATCTGCTCGCAGTGGCGAAAGAATCCAAACTGATTCATGTATTGTTGAGAGGCTTGTTTCTACCTGTTTTCGTTTGTAGCCTTCTCACTAATGGGCGGTCCTAACGGCTATAAAAATAGCCGCAAACAGAATTTTAATGTCGATTATATCATTTCGGATTTGCATAATTTATTGAAAGAAACTATCAATATGCTGTAGGGATTCGTTTCCAGCATTCAGAAGAGTCAAATTGCGTAATTCTCTACGACATTAAACTCTGGAACATTTTTCGAGAAAAAAGGCTTCACTTGATCTCGATTACTGTGAATTTCACACAGCGAAAAGTGCACAAATCTAAGCAAACTGTTCTTGATTTGCAGTAAACTGAGGATATTTCTCTACGATTTGCGAATAGCAAATACTAATAGTTCTTTAGAAAACTTTTAGAGCCATTAGAACGGCTGATTTTGTGCAATGCTCTCCACCGTAGTTTTTTCACCAATGCTAATGACTGGCAGCCAGCGATGCCAGATAGTAGTAGTGCTATATCCGTAGATTGGCATTTTTCTCGGAAGCTCTCGCGGTGAAAAGCGTTTATTTTGCTCGTCAGACAAAACTAGTTTCCGTAGTTCTCCGTTGATAAATTTAAATTTCCGTAGATTTCCGTAGAAAAAATCCAATTTCCGTTGATCCGTAGAAAATGTTCGAATCCGTAGATCTACGGAGATTTCCGTAGATCTAACATCGCTGCTGGCAGCTGTGACGTAATCGCTCTTGTCGAAAGCGAAACTAATTGTGCAGACGACACTAAACACATCTGCTCGCAGTGGCGATAGAATCCAAACTGATTCAAGTTTTGTTGAGAGGCTTGTTTCTACCTGTTTTCGTTTGTAGCCTTTTCACTAATGGGCGGTCCTAACGTCTATAAAAATAGCCGCATACAGAATTTTAATGTCGATTATATCATTTCGGATTTGCATAATTTATTGAAAGAAACTATCAATATGCTGTATGGATTCGTTTCCAGCATTCAGAAGAGTCAAATTGCGTAATTCTCTACGACATTAAACTCTGGAACATTTTTCGCGAAAAAAGGCTTCACTTGATCTCGATTACTGTGAATTTCACACAGCGAAAAGTGCACAAATCTAAGCAAACTGTTCTTGTTTTGCAGTAAACTGAGGATATTTCCCTACGATTTGCGAACAACAAATCCTAATAGTTCTTTAGAAAACTTTTAGAGCCATTAGAACGGCTGATTTTGTGCAATGCTCTCCACCGTTGCTTTTTTTCCCAATGCTAATGACTGGCAGCTGTGACGTAATCGCTCTTGTCGAAAGCGAAACTAGCTGTGCAGACGACACAAAACACATCTGCTCGCAGTGGCGATAGAATCCAAACTGATTGAATTTTTGTTAAGAGATTTCCTTTTATGTGATTTCGTTTGTAGCTTTTTCACTAATGGGCGGTCCTAACAGCTATAAAAATAGCCGCATATAGAATTTTAATGTCGATTATTTCATTTCGGATTTGCATAATTTATTGAAAGAAACTATCAATATGTTGTAGGGATTCGTTTCTAGCATTCACAAGGACCAAATTGAGGAACTCACTGCGATATTCACCACTTCTCGGAACATTTTTCCCGGACGATTTGTTGTACAGCAGCAGATATTTCGTTCTCTTCCTTAGAACGCGTTCTGATTGGCTGGTGTTGACATGGATCAAATGAGACAAGTTTTTCAATAGTGTAGTATTGAAATACTTCAATGCTTTTGCTATACACGTTTAAATTGAAAAACTACAAGGATCAGCCCTATGGGGTTGTTCGAGCCATTGATGTGGAACAAGGCAACCAAAATTACTAATGATCTACAAACAGTTCAATCAATCGTCACACTTTTGAATTCGCAAATGCATGAGAGTCTGCTTAGATTGAACTTTATTAGGAACCAAAACCGAACAGGCGAACCCAGAATATAGACTTTATTTGTCGTGATTTGTATTTGTTTTGTAGCCGACAAAATTAAACCAATAGCCCAAATGTATGCAATTATATGTTTGCACACGATACGGATATCGATATTTAAGCTTGCGATACGGATATCGATATTTAAGCTTCTCTTCGCCAAACTTGTGTTCAAGTTTTGTATGCAAGCAGTTATTTTTATAGCGTTTCTCAACCATTACAACCATTCTGCGATTTCGGTTGAAGCGAGTTTCTTATTATCAATCGAGTTCATCTCATATAAATTGGAAATTAATCTAATGCACTCCAAATTTACCCTGGGGTAGTTGTCAATTTCTCAGGCGAAACGACATAACATGGAATTTCATCCGAACTTGCATGACACAAGATCAGAGTATACCAAATAAAGCTTCAAATCGTTTTATGGCACTTTTTGTCTTGCTGTCTAGCAACAACCTACCTCTAGCATACTACTCATTGGACTGAAACGTTAGCTATAATTTTGCTTATATTTATAGATTCGCGTGTTTCCAGCAGCTGCGCTTTAGCATCAATTGACCAATCAGAGCAATGCTTTTCCTTTGATATATCGCTTACTCCTTCAAAACCGTCGACTATGGCAGGGAAATCTAGTATGCCGGAGATTTTTTGCAGGCAAAATAGGACACTGCTATCTATTAATCAACATTTCAATGATACACAATTAAAAATACATGCCTATGAACTTTCAAATCAATACGTAGAAATGATTCCAATCAAATGGTGACATATTATTAATAATTTATATAAAATTGACTGAGCTGTAATTGTTCAAAACCTGACCACATTTCTACGTATATTTTTCTTGAGTTTCTAGTTTGCACGCCTATATAGAAAACAAAAATGTGTTCCACATTAAAATTTCGATTCCATTGGTAGTTAGATTATATAAATCCTTTCACAGATCACTGAGCTATGAGCTTTAAAAATACGAGAAAGGCAAACGCGCCATATGAATTATCCTCTTCGATACTCGTTCATACCAAACATTTCAGAAAAGTTTAATTTTGAATTATTTGAGACTATCTCACAAAACTGAAAATTTTATCATAAAATTGTGATCATATTTCCGATGGCATGTCGCAAGAATTATGTTGATTCATTAGATACAACAATAGATATTCACGATCAAAAACTTATCACTCTCTCAGAGGGTAAATTTTGAAAAGGCACCCCATAGTAAAGTAAGTCGTATTCACGACAAAACACTGAATGGAAAATGTACCAAGAAGGCTGAAATAACAGTGAAATAAATTCAAAAAATAGAAATTCAAAATTAATCTATTATAACATGAGAAAAAAGAAACACCCCTCCACTCCTTGACGCACGCCGCTCGGAATGCGCGGTAGAATACAGGCTATTCATTCTGGTGACAGCGGTGCTGCCGCGGGGATAAAGGAAGCGATAAGGAAACGCCTATAGTGCTAGAGAAAAAAAATTGGAGGAAAAAGTACAGGTGTGTAATGTCAGAGACATAACTTGATGTCGTGAATACGAATAAAACTGACACTCTTAGTTGATCGATTGTGTGAATTGTGCAAGCTTTCCCATTTTTCACTACTAGAATTTGAAACGATACACCCAAACTAAAGTACAGATTAATTAGATCAAACATTCTGACACACAAATATTACAAAATAACCAATATAGTTCTTTATGATAAAATATTGGTGGTTTTGGAAAGAACCTTTTATGAAGGCGTGCGTGAAGGGCCAAATTGTATAATTTTCTAAGATATTAAACACTGATTTGATTTAAACGATTTTGAACATTGTTGCGAATTTAGAACTGTGAAAATTGCAAAAAAAACTGATCATATTATCTTAGATTTAACGATTGAAGTCCATATGAAAGCATTGCCGACTGCTCCACCTGACGATTGAAGTCCAAATGAAAGCACGACCTGAGCGTTTGAGGTTTGATACCACGCAAAAGGTCTGCTCTCATTATTGACGACCGCTGCTCCCGACGATTGAAGTCCAAATCAAAGCACTACCTAAGCGTTTTAGGCTTTATACCACGCAAAAGGTCTGCTTTCATTGACGATTGCTCCACCTGACGACTAAGTATAAATGAGAACACGACCTGAGCGTTTGAGGTTTGGTACCACGCAGAAGGTGCACTCTCCGAAGCTGCTGGTCCCACGACGTCTGCTTCCGTCCAACGCACAAGAAGAAATGCTCGATTTTTGACCACGATTCCCCTTTTATACGCAGTCAGTTGAAGATATGTGCCTGACTACCTCAAAATCGTCGTCTTTGTGCGAAAAACCCAAGCGAAAGTAAAGATTTTTTCGCGTTGTTTTCAAATTTTGGGAAAACCTAATTTTTGAGTTTTTTGTGGTGTTCTCACACTGTTCAAAATATTATCCCTAATTCCTGATAATATTTTTGATGAAATAAAGAAAGAAAGAAGTATGTTGCTGCCGTTAATACAAGTCGAGATAATCACGCTTAAGTTCTGCCCATTCTTCCATATGGCTAATTTTGAAAAGGCGCCCCATAGTAAAGTACTGGGTCCGGCACTCGAAGTGTAACCAATTAAAAAGGCCATAAATTCAGTTTGGAAAATTACTTTTACTTAATTCAAAGTACAAAATGTGTAAAAATAATACAAAATTCAGAATCAATTCACTTTTGCTCGATATGACCACCTTTTGCCTTGACTATGGCCTTGAGACGGTCAAAAAACGAATCGCAAGTTGCCGAATGTGACTTGCAGGTATTTTGGCCCACTCGCGGACAATAACTTTTTTCATCGCCTCGAGATTGGTGTATCTTTTAGTTCGGACTTTGCTCTCCAAAATGGCCCAAAGAGAATAATCCATTGGATTCGCATCTGGTGAATTCGAGAGCCATTGTGTGGACGTGATGAAGTTCGGAACGTTGTTTTTCAGCCATTCTTGGTTCACTCGAGCTTTGTGAGACGGTGCCGAGTCCTGCTGAAACGTCCATGGTCTGCCACCGAAATGTTTGTCTGCCCACGGCTTCAAAGCAACCTCCAGAATACTTTCCCGATAATATGTCGCATTTACCTTGACGCCAGGCTCGATGAAAACGATTGGAGAGCGCCCATCTGCGGTTACAGCGGCCCAAACCATTATCTGATGCGGGTGCTGCCTCCTGGTGACCAATCGATGACTCAAATTCTCGTATGAACGGTCGGTCAAGTAAATCCTATCGTTTTGAGAGTTTACGAATTGCTCAATTGGAAAAATTTTCTCGTCAGAAAATACAATGTTCGGAAATTGACCGCTTTCGGCCAAACGAAGCAACTCCTTCGCTCTCTCAAGTCAAGATTTTTTTTTCGCGTTCACTTTTGGCAAAATGCTTTCTTGCGCTTGTGAACAATACAACTCCGAACTGTCATTTAGCAAATTTCTAGAGAGCTGATGCCCGTGCGTCAGCTGCGCGAGCGGTCTGAAGTTGGTTACACTTCGAGTGCCGTATTCACGACAAAATTATGATCAACGGGTTTACGGTTTTGGTGTGTTGCCTAGCAACGCATTTTGCTGTAGGCTCCGTCCATACGGGTTGGTTTTCCACCTTTTTAAATATATATACTTCGTGGCATGCACTTCTGTTGCCGAATTCGCTGACTTGATTTGCTATGTCAGTCCAAGAACGGCTGCCGCTGCCTACTTGCAAAATGATGCGTCAAAATACCGATTCCCTCGCTCATACGCGTAAGGTTAGGTTGGCCCTCCTCGTAGTCACCTTGACTTTATAAACATATTACCGCTGCCAACTGTTTTGCTGCTCGTGGTTTTCTTCATTAGTACATGTGCCCCTGATACATGTACTCCGTGTTGACCGTGGTCAAAAACGTAAACAATTAAAACGCAAACGTAATCTCTACGTTTGTTGCTTCTAACGAACTTGAAACTTGATCAAGCTCATGCCAGCTTCGATCAGCGTAAATAACGGTAATCAATTTTACTGTACTCAACCTATTATTATTAACCTGTTGATAATCATTTTTGTCTCCAATTTTTTTTCTCTAGCACTACTGGCATTTCCTTACTGCTTCCTTTCTCCCCACGGCCAACACCGCTGTCACCAGAATGAATAGCCTGTATTCTGCCGCACAGTCCAAGCGGCGTGCGTCGAGGATTGGAGGGGTGTTTCTTTTTGATCGGAAATATAAATAAACGGGTGCCGTTTACACAAACTTTTTATTCATTGGCACTTTTGCAATCTTCGACTTGTTAGTCTCTTTTTCGTAATTGTAGGATTTTTCTTGTATGGAGGATGCCTTTGCTATACTGACTTCTATAGTAGACTGAACTGTCCGGTTCTCAGGGTGGCAAGTGAATTAGCAATTTCAATTTCCCGGTTTTTTCCCGGTTTTCCCGGTGCGCGAGATAAAAATTTCCCGGTTTTTAGAACAGGCACAAATAGCTTAGTTTTAATATATTTGTCTCACTAAAGCATTTAATAGAAATCCCATGTCCAAAAGAACACCGAGAGTTGAGAAATGAAGTTTTTGCGGATATCTTCTTGGAACTATAAAAAAATCAAAAGATCGACAGCAACTTAAACCGAAAAACATTAGATCACAAAACACACCAGTTAGTCGACTGAGCCACAGAAGCACATATCTGCTTGGCTGGTAAATCGTGCATATAAATTCATACAGTCTGATTGCAAATTACACACGTAAACAGCAAATTTCTGTACGAATGGAATATTGCGTCATTTGAGAAGTTAAGTAGTTATAAATTGTATCGTTTGAAGAATTATGTCACCTGTGAAATTCATAATTTCTTTCTGTGTACTTGCAATTTTCTCGAAAAATCAAACAATTTTATTCATACTTCTTGTTTTCTTCAATAATGCTCTTAAGCGCAGCTTTCACATCAAATTGGTCGATTATTGGTGGTGTTTTTTAAGGTTCCCAGAAATATCATCAGGTATTTTAAAGCCTAATAATGGAAAATTAAGTTTAAAGTCTTATAATTAACATTAAAAAAATATTTTTCGAGTTATTCAAGCTTATGCCAGACTACCACTCAATCAGTCTTTATAAGGCTATCTGGAAAATCAGTCCTTAATTAAACTTATTCAAATTAGGAGTGTATTCTAGAGATGGGCAAAACCGTTCATTTCAAAGAACCGTTGAAAACTTAATAGTTGTACCGAAAGAATTAGTTCTATTGAACCGTCCTCTCATTTTTCTGAAACTTTGTATGTCTCTTCGAAAATAATATGAGAGCAACAATTATTTTGTAGTAAACAGATTCTATAATAGTGACTGCTTTTTGCATGAGTTCTACCAGTGTTGGTGATTGCCGAAAATTTGACAGAAGCTGCTATATTGCTATCTATATTGTATACATCATTTTCAATCCGGTAGAAGATGCTACAAGAAATCGCGTCTCTCAATGCATGAATCGCGAGAGAATTTTTCTACATTCCTTCGCTCCACTTCATACTCTGAGTATTTCACGGCCCTTTAAAAAATTACATTCTGATAATGATCGTTGCTGTGTGGAATTTCCCAAAAGAGAATCGCAAGTTGACAATTCCCGCAGAAAATCCAATCGATGATTCAACTTGATGATTCTCATACTAGGTTGCAATATTTCAAAACCCTTTTGTGGAGAATTCACATACATTTTCATAGAAACAACTTATACAAAGGTTATATGCACATAGTTAGAATAAGCGGCAATCGTAAAATGATTCTTATCGCAATGCCTGTATAGAATCGGATCGCGAAACGAGAATAAGCGACCATTTGTTGCTTCAAAGAGGATCCCCACAGCAGCGTGCTTACCTTCGCTCTCGCACTGGTGTCTATTCTATGTTAAATGAGCCATGCCGGGTTTTTGTTGCTACGATGATATCCATCTCTCTTTGATGGCACTGATTCAATCGTGTGAAGAGTTGCTGGTGAGCGTTTTTTGATACGATAAAAGCTATCCTTGAGTTCTACCAATAATCATACTTTTTTGTATACATTTTCAAAGTTCGCGAAGTTCTACCAGATTCCCCAAACCAGCAAATGTTCCGAAAGACGCATCTTATTTGTATACGTACTCAAAAATTTCAATTACATCCATTTCTATTGAGAAGACCGGTCGTGTCACTGACCATTTCTAGTGTATTCCAATACTATTCTAGCCTAGTATTGTTTAGAAAAAAGTATAAGGTTAAAAATGAATGAACTAAGGAACAACTCTCCACCCGTAAAACCGATTCCTTCTAACAACATATACGATATTCTTTCAAAATTGGCTTTCGGCGAGACAGAACAAAATCGTTCTAGAATTCTTAAAATGTATGCTTGTCACTTTGGAAAAACAACAACAATCTATGCCTCTAGTGACTGAGATTATCTAAATTTGATTCTCCTATCATCGACAATCTTCGACTGCTTCTTCGTCGACATCAATATGCTGATAACCTTAAAAAAACATAGATTCATTAAACAAATCAAACCATCTTCAAACCATTCTAAGGTTCTAACAAACTCTGAAAAGCCAGTTTCAGCTGTCAAAGAAGAAAATTGAACATTCCTTGCAAACGGCGGATAAGGTGAGAGCTTTGAGACTGAGACAAATTTTGATGAAATTAGGAGAATCATTGTGTAACCGTTGTTACCAATAAAATTGCAAAATATCTGGTTTTGGGTAAAATAATGATAGATAACGATAATGGATAGGAGTAAATTTTTAAATACATCGTTGCTATAAAAAATAAATATGTATATACAAATACAACCCTGTTGGGTCAGTTCTCCTGATTGGTAGGAGTAGGGCTTAGGGAACTGAGTTGTCGCGGTGCAAATACGAAGGCGGAAATGGTACAAGAACTGGGACAGTCGAAAAGTGGAATGAATGGTTGGTGATAGGAGAGATCTCGAATTACAGCTCTCTTGGGTTCTGACCGTGGAAGTGAAAAGGTGGCTACGAGTACAGTTCGATAGTAGCATATAAAGTTCTCGAGTAAATTGTGTGATTTTGGACGGTCGAACCGGCTAAGAAAGCCCCGATCACTGGGTCTCTATCCGACACCAGTTAACCGTTAAGGATCGGCAAAGCGCCTGTTCTCGCCCTGTCTGGTTTTCTCCAGCACGGCTAACCGTAAAAGAGCCCGGCAGGCTGTCGTCGCGGGTCCGTCCGTCAAGCAGCAAACTTCACTCCGCCCGCTAATTCTCAAGGACGACCATCGTACACCCACCCGTGTTGAATCTGACATCTGCCAGTGTGCGGCAGAGGACTACCTAGCCACAAGGTTTCGTCATCGCCCGGAGCCATCAGAATTCGTCGATCATCTATCGAGCCACCACGTTCCATGTGTGCAAGGAATATCGCTACCGGTACCGCCCTAACCACACCGTTTAACTATACGATAGGAGCAGTCTAGAGTTAGGCAAATCACGTGGGTAATTATATTATTGTTAACTGCACATTATCATCTTTGCCTGAACCCAGATCCGAAAGCTCCCCCAAACAACTCATATACGACCCTGGGACTCGAGAACCAAAAAAGAGGCCATGTGTGCCCACCCCGGAACGTGCATACCAGACGTTGGGGCTTAGAACCCGTTCTCCTCCAGAACAGGTTAACTTCATCCTCGAGGGCTAAGAGCAGCCGCGTCCCAAGAAGGTAACAATTGGCTGACACTCAAAAACATGAATGCTCCTAAGAATTCTTTAAAAATTATTAAACATGTTACCTGATGTTACTTTTACCATTATGCATACTTATTCTAAAATTTTATAGAAATCCAGCAGAAGCATCCAAATTATCTTTACTTTTGTTTGAGCATTCATTGTGCTGTTATTGATGACAACTATGAAAGCTCTTGTTGATTTAAAATTTCTGTCAAACCCTTACAAAAACCGTTGAATGAAACATGGGGTGTTGGCCCCATTTTCATTGGATTGTACACAATTCAACCTGTATGGGGCAATAATATGTCTTAAAACTTGTACTGAATTTCTCGTTCAAATATTAAATTGAGTATTGTCTCCAACTTTTCATTTGTTGTATCAGACGAATCATGATGCTGAAAAATCGTTACTGAGATCAGGGCTAGTAAATTTTTTCCCGGATTTGCACTTAAATTCCCGACTTTTTCCCGGTTTTTCCCGGTGAAACCAAATTCCCGACTTTTTCCCGGTTTTCCCGATTTTCCCGGTCACTTGCCACCCTGGGTTCTTGATTCCAGCTTCTCTATTAATCAACACTCCAAGTGCACTTTCGCAAAACCCCTAAAGTGGATCTACGCTTCTTGTGCTGTATGTTTTGTTCACGAAAAATAGGTATTATCCCTCAGTGACTGTTTCTTCTTCCACTTGCTACCATCAGGCTATGTGCTGACAAATCCGATATTTACCTTTATTTATCACAAACAAAAAGGCATGAATTCTGTCCGCCACATTTAGCGGATTTTTTTCTTATCACTAAATTGTACACGAAATGGTACTACTTGAAAACGATTATTAACACGAGAACGACCTTTATATTTTTAGTGTTAATCGCGCATTGAATAATATTTTAATTTCGTTTTAAAGTTTCACTGACGGCGCTCTAATCTATGACGACCGTGACTTGTGACTGATTGACCACTGATTGACGGACTACTATCCCTACACTATCCGAAAACTGACTGACTATCTCCAGGTTGACGCCCGAGATTTACGGACTGACTACCGCAAACTTTAAAAAAACGGACTGACCCCCTAACTCTTCCAAACTTTGGGTTTTTAAGCTCCTAATATTTACTTTCGGGTGAAGCACTAAGATTTTAGTACAAACTGAGCTTGCGATTTTAAGTAGAAAGTTTATCGGACTTTCTCCCGAAGTTCTACCGAAAGCCGAGACCACTGTCACTATGCCAGTGGCAGTGACTAGTGTCCGTGTTTTGTTTCTACATCATTGCTGCGCTAACTAATGCTCGGAAATGTCCATGTTTCTATAACAAAGTTTTCTTCAACATCGTTGCGATGACTAATGCTCGGAAATGTCCATGTTTCTATAACAAAGTTTATATATCAAGGTTGCGGTTGCGCAGATATGAGAGTTCGCTTGACGAAACTACTTCACAACTTCCTAATTTTTCTATCACACTAGCAAATTCGAAGGAAATTTGCTAAGGGCACTGCATGCCCCCTTACTTACTGAGTAGGTGTTACCTGAAGGGTGAACATCAAGTCGAGTGCGTCGGCTTTTAACATTGAGGTTTGTAGCTGGATCACAAATTTCTGTGTTTCTAATTACTGTTGCCTAACTTATTTACACATGGGATTCTTTTCCTTGTTTTCGTTTTGTCGTGAATACGACTTACTTTACTATGGGGTGCCTTTTCAAAATTTACCCTCTGAGAGAG
Source organism: Malaya genurostris (assembly GCF_030247185.1). Classification (NCBI taxonomy): domain Eukaryota; kingdom Metazoa; phylum Arthropoda; class Insecta; order Diptera; family Culicidae; genus Malaya; species Malaya genurostris. The sequence goes on along the minus strand of NC_080571.1, from coordinate 137,694,174 downwards.
TAAGTTAAGTTTTTGATCGTGAATATCTTTTGTTGTATCTAACGAATCAACATAATTTTTGCTACATGCCATCGGAAATATGATCACAATTTTATGATAAAATTTTCAGTTGTGTGACATATTCTCAAATAGTTCAAAATTAAACTTTTCTGAAATGTTTGGTATAAACGAGCATCAAAGAGGATAATTCATAAGGCGCGTTTGCCTTTCTCGTATTTTGAAAGCTTATAGCTCAGTTATCTGTGGAAGGATTTATATAATCTAACTACCAATAGAATCGAAATTCTTCAACTTAAACGTGTATAGCAACAGCATTGAAGTATTTCAATAGTACACTATTGAAAAACCTATCGCATTTGACCCATGTCAACACCAGCCAATCAGCACGCGTTCTGAGGAAGAGAACAAACTATCTGCTGCTGTACAACAAATCGTTCAAGAAAAATGTTCCGAAAAGTGGTGAATATCGTAGTGAATTCCTCAATTTGGTCCTTCTGAATGCTAGAAACGAATCCCTACAGCATATTGATAGTTTCTTTCAATAAATTATGCAAATCCGAAATGAAATAATCGACATGAAAATTCTGTATGCGGCTATTTTTATAGCCGTTAGGACCGCCCATTAGTGAAAAAGCTACAAACGAAATCACGTAAAAGAAAGCTCCTAACAAAAATTTAATCAGTTTGGATTCTATCGCCAATGCGACCAGATGTATTTTGTGCCGTTTGCAAAGCTAGTTTCGCTTTCGACAAGAGCGATTACGGCACAGCTGCCAGTCATTTGCATGGATGAAAAAGCAACGGTGGAGAGCATTACACGAAATCAGCCATTCTAATGGCTCTAAAAGTTTTCTAAAGAACTATTAGGATTTGTTGTTCGCAAATCGAAGGAAAATATTCTCAGTTTAGTGCAAATCTAGAACTGTTTGATTTGATTTTTCCACTTTTCGCTGTGTGAAATTCACAGTAATCGAGATCAAGTGAAGCCTTCTTTGTTTTTGCGAAAAATGTGGAAAAGGGGAATGCTTGCATAATTCATACAATTGATCATCTAATTGATATTCGGAAGTGTTAAGGAACATGTCAGTTGTTTTCGTATTCACGACATCCAGTTATGTCTCTGACTTTACCCACCCGCCTTTTTTCTATACGTGATTAAAATTTCCTAACCTTACGATGATCCTTGTGTGTATGCTTCTCTGTTGCCCCATCCTATTCCATGGTATGCTTCCATCGTTGCCATATCTGTGGGGTGACCGAGCAATTGCTAGTCTCGGACTCTGGGTACCGTGTCGTTTTCATTTCTAATGACTCATTCTGTTGTGTTGGTGATTCATATTAGAGCTTCTCGTTGATTAGTCATTCGCTTTATTGGGTATAGTTAAAAAATGATCGTCGTCTCAATTGCGTTTCGGGCATCATTGTAATTACTGCCAGTAGTAATAATCGTTCCGCAAAAAAATGTGATGATCTTCTTCTTTGGGTAAAATGTGTTGAGGCTCCTAGCGGCTGGATTTCGTTTAATTTCGTGATTGTTTTCTCCGTATTGTTTTAGTTTTCCACGTATCAATATCTTTGATTTTCATATGTTTGTTCATGGTATTCAGTTGAGCTTGGCGATGCTCACTAAGTAAAATATGGAGTAGCAATTTGTAACGTTGTGGCATACCCACGCAAGTCATCTTTAATTGTGATGACTGCGTTTACTTCCTTCTTGTTTTGTTGTCAGGATCTTCCATACTGAGTTTTCGTGAATTTTGTCGTGAATACGACTTACTTTACTATGGGGCGTCTTTTCAAAATTAGCCATATGGATGAATGGGCAGAACTTAATCGTGAATATCTCGACTTGTATTAATGGCAGCAACATAATTCTTCCACTATTTTATCAAAAATATGATCAGGAATTTAAGATAATATTTTGAACACTGTGAGATAATCACAAAGAAATAAAAAATTAAGTTTTCTGAAAATTTTAAAACAACGCGGAAAACTGCTTACTTTTGCTTGGTGTTTTCGCGCAAGGACGACGATTTTGAGGTAGCCATATCTTCAACTGAACTTTATAAAAGGTGAACCGTGGTCAAAAATCGTTAATTTCTTCTTGTGCGTTGGATGGAAGCAGACGTCGGGGCGAGAAAACGTATTCAAACAGCGGTATCGGAGAGCGCACCTTCTGCGTGGTTAAAAACCTCAAACGCTCAGGTCGTAGTTCTCATTTGCCTTCCGGTCGTCAAGGCGAGATAACGCATTAAACCAGTTTCGCCTCATTTGGCGCTGCGAGCGGATGTGTCGGTTTGTACGCAAAGCTAGTTTCAATTCAAGCAAGAACGATTGCATCAGCTGCTGGTCGTTTGCATTAGAGAGAAAGAAACTAATGGCTCTAAATGTTATCTAAAGAACTATTAAGATTACTTCTTTGCAAATCGAAGTTAAAAATCATCACTATAGGGAAAATACAAAATAATTTGATTTGCTTCGTGCACTGTTCGCTGTGCGAAAATAGTTCAAGAAAAATGTTCCGAACTGTGCTAAATATCGTAGAGAATTCCAGAAATTTGGTCTTTCTAAAAGGCAGAAATGAATCCTGTACTTGATAGTTTCTTTCAATGAAATATGCAAATCCGAAATGGGAGAATCGACGTCAAAATTCTATAAGTGCCTATATTCGTGGCCGTTGGAACCGCCCATTTGTGAAAAAGCTACAAACGAAATCACGTATAAAGAAGCCTCTTAAGAAAAATTGATTCAGTTTGGAATCATTTGGCACTGCGAGCGGATGTTTCGGTTTGTTCGCAAAGCTAGTTTCATTTCAAGCAAGAACGGTTGCATCAGCTGCTGGTCGTTTGCATTGGAGAGAAAGAAAACAAGAAACGAAAATTGGACAACATTATATAAAATCAGCCGTTCTAGTGGCTCTAAATGTTATCTAAATAACTATTAAGATTACTTCCTTGCAAATCGAAGGTGAAAATCATCAGTTTAGTGAAAATCCAAAATAATTTGATTTGCTTCGTGCACTTTTCGCTGTGCAAAAATCGTTCGAGATAAATGTTCCGAACTGTGCTAAATATCGTACACGGAAAGAAATCCGTTACTGCTGTTATGATTAGAAAATCATGAAACCAATCATTTTAACTTATCATGAAATCATGAGCAATAACTCTTCTCCCATGAAAATTAATCATGACTCGATAATGCGTTACTTGAAGAATGCATTTCTTTCAAAGCTCGTAGCTCTAATTTTCTACCCGTATATCACTTTGAACCCTCTGCCTCAAGTGATGTGATAGATTAATAGATTAATGGTAAAGAAAAAATCAGACATCAAAAATTGACATCATAAGAGACTAAGCATGCTACGCTTTCCATTTGACGAACATCAATGTTACATTTTATTCGAATGTATTCTTACATATTTGTTGTGATCGTTGTTGCTAGAATAATATTCCGAGAGCTGGCGTTTAATTCGATTGTGAATTTGGAATACAATCTTACGAATATCAGAAAAATATTTTGTTCAACCACTTTGATTAATTTGTTTCATAGATATAATAACACAAGCTGTATTGATGCGCCTAAATATTATGAATAAGACGTTTTTTTTTGCAAGAATTCGACATAGAGTCTGACGACACAGCTCTGTTCTATCCCGACAGTGACATCAATGCTATTATTAACTCAATGGAAAGTGATTTAAGAACTCTTGATCAATATTTCAATGCGAACTTATTATCATTAAATGCCACAAAGACTAAGTATATGATTTTCCGTTCCACAAGGAAAATTATACCAACGCATAATCATCACCAGCTTGGACACAATATTATCGAAAAAGTTGACTATTTCAAGTATCTGGGCATATATTTCGACCCCACATTAACCTGGGCTCACCACATAAAGTTTGTTGCCAAGCACGTGGCGTCGTACTGCGGTGTTTTATGGAGAGTCAAGTCCTTTGTTCCCCAGCGTGTGCTGTTAAATTTTTATTTTGCTTACATCCATTCACAGCTCAACTACTTGGTATCGGTGTGGGGGCGAGCCGCTAGTTCTTATCTGAAGAAACTCCAAACTCTACAAAACAGATGCCTAAAAATCATTTTCAATAAACCCTTACTATTCTCGAGTCTATTGTTATACTCTGACAGAAACCATAATATTTTACCAATAACATACTTATGTGATGTCCAAACGTTGCTATTCATCCATGATAATTTGTATAAATCCACAGTACACCATAACCTACAGTTCCCAACTATATCCCATTCTAGAACAACACGCCGTAGTAACAATTTGTTTCGTGTTCGAGCAGCTACAAGCCTTGGTCAAAGACGGATCCTTTTTGTTGGTCCAACTAAATATAATGCACTTCCGCCTGACATGCGAGGAATAAGCAATCGTGCCACATTTGCGGCTAGACTAAAGTACCATTTTAAGCACAGACTGAACGAGATATTTAGCTAATTTAGTTTTTTGTTTTATAATGTAATGTATTTATCGTCAACAGTATTTCATATTAATAACTAATTACCTAAAATATTTGTACTTTCTTTCCAACATAGCGTAGTAATTAAATTGTGGATCCCTTAAAAGGAAATCTTTTCCACTGGGATTCCACTTTAATAAATTGCACATCAAACCATGAATAAATAGAATCTCAGCGGACTTTGTATCAAAATTAAATTTGTATTTCTAGTATTATTATTGCCAGTGTCTATTTGTTTCTTGTTTTTCCGCTGAGACTAGTTGCGTCCACTACCAGGGGGCTTCAAATTGAAGCTTTTTGGTGTGGGGGAGTGTGGTGGGCAAAAAAAAAAAAAAAAAAAAGTGTTTGAATTCTGCAACACAAAATCAAAACTGAAGTAATGAACGCAAGTAAACACGTTATCTCTTGCGTCGTCGTTTTTCAAAAACAGAATATTTTCATTTTAAAAGAAGTCGTGCTTTTCACTGAATTTATATTGCAAAAATGACCATCGTTGCAGAAATCACACATGACGAAAATTGAAATTATGTTGCAAAAATTACCATCGTAGCAGAAACATGCCTGAAGTTATACCCAACAACTTTAAGTGCGTTACGTTTGATTTTCATAGAAATCAGTCCGAATGGATCATGATCCGAGAAATTTCAATCATGGTGTATTATCATAAAATGAAAATATGAAATGACTCGTTTAACTCATTTCAAGAATCGGAATTTTGCCCGTGAAATATACAAATCCGGAATGAGAAAATCGACGTCAAAAATCGTTTAAAATTTTAGTCGTGAAAAGGGGGAAAGTTTCGCAATTCACACAATCGATCAACTATCAATTCGAATTCGAAAGTGTAAAGAAATCGTGTCAGTTTTATTCGTATTAAGGACATCCAGTTATGTCTCTGTCATTACACACCCGTACTTTTTCTGTATCGATTTTCCAACTCTGCTGCTCTTCCTTCTGATATCTTGGTGGTTCCACGGTTCCCTTCGTCTTTAACCGGTACACCGATGGTGCCGCCGCTGACACCGCGTTAATTTGAACCGAGCACCTGAATACCTAGAAACCAGTGTAGTTCATAAGTACCTTTGAAACATTATTTCTTGATAAATAAAAATCAGATTCAATTGTGCCTTCAGCCGAGACAGTTCGTATTTATTTTGAAAACCTAAATCAGATAATCCGTCGAGAGCAGATCGGCAAATTAACTAACAGTATGTCACTTACATTGCTGATATTAATTTGGACATGTACAATCATGACAGATGCGACAAAACATAACGACATCCAAATTCACGACCTGGTGAAAAACCCCGGACTAATAGCACTTTAAATAGGCACTGGTCGAATCAAGATTGGATCACATAAGTTATTAAATATCATAGACACATCATACTTAGAACCCATTTTAAATCGGCTCAGAATTATTATTAATGATCTTAGGATTTTCGACGTAGCGGACTCAATTGCGCTAATCAATAGAAAGATAGATTTAATTGAACATTCTTACAGAAACATTATTCCTATTTCCAGAAGAAAGAGAGGACTTTTCAATGGTTTAGGTAATGTTATTAAAGTTATAACCGGAAATTTGGATAATGACGATTTAACGAAAATCAATTTCCATCTAAATGAATTGACCAAGCAAAACAAAGACCTTATTACCGAAAACAACGAACAAATTAAAATTAACTATAAAGTCCAAGACAGGCTCAACAGGCTCATTCAAATTGTAAATGATCAACAAAATATTATAAAAGAAAATTTTGTAAAATTTCGATAAAACTATGTGAACAGAAAGAAAATCTCTGATAAGATTAAAATTGTATAAGAATTGTTCAACCTAAACCTAAATATTGATCTCTCAACATCCCACGTGAATAACATATTTGAAGCTATTCAATTGTCAAAAGTAAACACATTTTCTAAAGACATTTTATCGTCCGAAGAACTTAATGAAGTAACTAGAATTCTCGAGAATGAAAATGTAAATATTCAAAGCCTTGATCAAGTGTTAGAATACCTAGACTTAGCAGTGATTCATAAAGATACAAAAATTGTGTTCCTCATCCTGATCCCGACGCTGAAGACCGACATCCTGCTACATCATCTATTGGAACCGCTCGCTAGAGATGATAGAATGCTTAACCTACATTTCGCGGAAGCTCTCAACAACAAACAATCAACATACCTTATAACTGGAGAATGTACAAAAATAGGACAGAGTATCATCTGCAACGAACAACAATTAAAAGATGTTCCCAATGACACTTGCTATTCAAAACTCCTGAAAGGAGTATCTGGCAGCTGTGACCTCATAGAGGAACCAAACGAAGGGCTAGTCAAACGAATCTCTAGTAACTACGTCCTTATTGCAGGAAAAGAGAGCACCCTGATTACATCTAACTGTGGCCTCTCGGATAGAAACAATTCCGGAAATACGCTAATATTCATTAGTAAAACATTAGTAACACCGAGAACGACGAAGACTTCCACCACGCGATCCACCAATACACCGATGGTGCCGCCGCTGACATCGCGTTTATTTGAACCGTGCACCTGAATACCTGTAGTTCATAAGTACCTTTGAAACATTATTTCTTGACGAATAAATATCAGATTGAATTGTGCCTTCAGCCGAGACAGTTCGTATTTTTTTAAAAACCGAAATCAGATAATCCGTGAGTAAACTTATATATATATATATATATATATATATATATATATATATATATATATATATATATATATATATATATATATATATATATATATATATATATATATATATATATATATATATATATATATATATATATAATTATAATAAAGAGTATCCAGCACTTCCAGGAGCATCAACACACACAAAAAACCCAAAATCACAGCAAGAAAGTCAGTCAAATCTGGATTTCTGAGATTCTCTGATATAGTGGACTGGATACTAACAGCCTTCATTATCACTGATCCTCTTAGAAATCTTTTAACAGTAAGAACATTTTTAAAACAGTTGTCTGGACAATGGCCCATCCTCTTAGCGACTTCCACGATTACAATTTTATTCACCTGGATCGGGATAACTCTTATGGAGGGGTACTTTTAGGAAACAAAAAATGCTATTCATTTTATAGAATTAACCTCCACTCGATACCGGGAATTGAAGTTGTTGTTTGCCAAATCAACATTAAAGGCAAAGACCTATGTATAGCTTCCGCCTACATTCCTCCCAGAGTCTCGATAGGGCATCGACTACTCGCAGCCATAATGGAAATTCTTCCCACACTACGGTTAGTTTTAGGAGACTGCCTATATGATAATAATCACTCGTCGATAATCTAAAATCTGTGTGACAACTTCAATATGACTATTCTTAACACCGGAGAAATGACACGGTAACTTAAACCTCCTTACCGCGCAAGCGCATTGGAACTATCCCTGTGCTTAACTTAACTACAGTTAGATTGCAAGTATCAGCCTTGATCCTTACGGTAGTGATCACTTACCGATCATGGTTTCAATCGCCAGTGGTCTAAGACCATCGGAGACAATCAATGTTTCGTATGATCTCAGACGACACATTGAATGGACCCGTATACCCGGCGCGAAAACTAACATTCCTTCTCTCAACCCGTGGTGGGACAAAGAGTACTCAGAGCTGAAAGAGAAAAAAACATTAGCTTTTATCGCGTTTAAAACCAACGGAAAATGAAAAGTTTGATTAAAACTAAGAAACGCGGTTATTGGCGACGGTTTGTTGTCTCCACGTTCCGTTTTCCATCTGCACTCCGCCATAGATGGTCCTCAGTACCTTTCTTTCGAAAACACTGAAGGCGCGTTGGTTCTCTGCCAACATAGTCCAGGTCTCTTGGCCATAGAGAACAACCGGTCTAATTAGCGTTTTGTAGATGGTCAATTTCGTGCGGTGGCGTACTTTTCTCGATCGGAGGATTTTTCTGAGTCCAAAGTACGCACGATTCCCTGCCAAAATGCGTCTATGAATTTCTCTGCTGGTGTCATTATCGGTGGTCACCAGTGAGCCCAAATACACGAACTCGTCAACCACCTCGATATCGTCACCGTCTATCAATATTCGTGGTGGGAGGCGTAGTGTTTCTTCTCTAGAGCCTCTTCCTCTCATGTATTTTGTTTTCGACGCATTTATGGCCAGTCCGATACGCCTAGCTTCAGCTTTCAGTCCGATGTAGGTTTCCGTCATCTTCTCAAGGTTACGTGTCACAATATCAATATCTTCAGCGAAGCCAAAAAGTTGTACGAACTTTCGGAAGATCGTGCCACTCGTGTCGATCCACGCTCTTCGAATCACACCTTCCAGGGCAATATTGAACAAGATACAAGAAAGTCCATCACCTTGACGTAGCCCTCTCCGAGATTCGAAGGGACTCGAGAGCGTCCCAGATACTCGGACGTAGCACATCACTCTATCCATCGTTGCTTTGACCAATCGCGTCAGTTTATCCGGGAAACCGTATTCGTGCATGATCTGCCATAGCTGTTCTCGATCGATTGTGTCGTATGCCGTAAGTCAATGAATAGGTGATACGTGGGTACGTTGTATTCACGACACTTCTGGAGTACTTGTCTTATCGCGAATATGTGATCCTTAGTGGCGCGGGCTTCAGTAAATCCCGCTTGGTACGGCCCTACGAATTCCTTAGCTATTGGTGATAGACGACGGCAAAGGATAATATATAAATGTTCTTACTGATAATAAAAGATTTCTGAGAGGATCAGTAATAATGAAGGCTGTTACAGGGTCCGGCACTCGAAGTGTAACCAATTAAAAAGGCCATAAATTCAGTTTGGAAAATTACTTTTACTTAATTCAAAGTACAAAATGTGTAAAAATAATACAAAATTCAGAATCAATTCACTTTTGCTCGATATGACCACCTTTTGCCTTGACTTGATGACTTGAGAGAGCGAAGGAGTTGCTTCGTTTTGCCGAAAGCGGTCAATTTCCGAACATTGTATTTTCTGACGAGAAAATTTTTCCAATTGAGCAATTCGTAAACTCTCAAAACGATAGGGTTTACTTGACCGACCGTTCATACGAGAATTTGAGTCATCGATTGGCCACCAGGAGGCAGCACCCGCAACAGATAATGGTTTGGGCCGCTGTAACCGCAGATGGGCGCTCTCCAATCGTTTTCATCGAGCCTGGCGTCAAGGTAAATGCGACATATTATCGGGAAAGTATTCTGGAGGTTGCTTTGAAGCCGTGGGCAGACAAACATTTCGGTGGCAGACCATGGACGTTTCAGCAGGACTCGGCACCGTCTCACAAAGCTCGAGTGAACCAAGAATGGCTGAGAAACAACGTTCCGAACTTCATCACGTCCACACAATGGCTCTCGAATTCACCAGATGCGAATCCAATGGATTATTCTCTTTGGGCCATTTTGGAGAGCAAAGTCCGAACTAAAAGATACACCAGTCTCGAGGCGCTGAAAAAAGTTATTATTCGCGAGTGGGCCAAAATACCTTCAAGTCACATTCGGCCAAACGAAGCAACTCCTTCGCTCTCTCAAGTCATCAAGTCAAGGCAAAAGGTGGTCATATCGAGCAAAAGTGAATTGATTCTGAATTTTGTATTATTTTTACGCATTTTGTACTTTGAATTAAGTAAAAGTAATTTTCCAAACTGAATTTATGGCCTTTTTAATTGGTTACACTTCGAGTGCCGGACCATGTAGTATCCATTCCACGATATCAGAGAATCTCAGAAATCCAGATTTGATTGACTTTCTTGCTGTGATTTTGGGTTTTTTTGGGTGTTTTGATGCTCCTGGAAGTGCTGGATACTCTTTATTATAGTTTCCTAAACCAGATGGAATTTGCAGAATCAGCACTTTTCGTTTCTTTTTTATTATTCTCCGACGAAGACAGTCTAACGCCTTCACGAGGAAGCTAGGGAGAGGCCGAATTTCCTGCTTTATATTTTTTAAATATTCCCACTATCAAATAATTTGGTAGCGCAAAGGTCACGCAAAAGGAATCTGATTGGTAGAATTTACCGCCTATCGATTTGGAATGCAACTGCTTGCACTCCAGTGTTTTCACTGGATGAAGGTCGGGGTTTTTAAAACGACCTACTCCGTCCTTCATCAGATCTTTGATTGTCAGGCTCTCCTCACGGGAAAAGTACGGGTGTGTAATGTTAGAGACAAAACTGGATATCGTGGATACGAAAACAACTGACATGTTCCTTAACACCTCCGAATATCAATTAGTTGATCAATTGTATGAATTACGCAAGCATTCCCCTTTTCCACATTTTTCGCAAAAACAAAGAAGGCTTCACTTGATCTCGATTACTGTGAATTTCACACAGCGAAAAGTGGAAAAACCTAACCAAACTGTTCTAGATTTGCACTAAACTGAGGATATTTCCTTTCGATTTGCGAACAACAAATCCTAATAATTCTTCAGAAAACTTTTAGAGCCATTAGAACGGCTGATTTGGTGTAATGCTCTATACCGTTGCTTTTTCATCCATGCAAATGACTAGCAGATGTGACGTAATCGCTCTTGTCGGAAGCGAATCGAATCCAAACCGATTCAACTTTCTTTTACGTGATTTCGTTTGTAGCTTTTCCACTAATGGGTGGTCCTAACGGCTATAAAAATAGCCGCATACAGAATTTTAATGTCGATTATTTCATTTCGGATTTGCATAATTTATTGAAAGAAACTATCAATATGCTGTAGGGATTCGTTTCTAGCATTTAGAAGGACCAAATTGAGGAACTCACTACGATATTCACCACTTTTCGGAACATTTTTCTCGAACGATTTGTTGTACAGCAGCAGATATTTTGTTCTCTTCCTCAAAACGCGTTCTGATTGGCTGGTGTTGACATGGGTCAAATGAGACAGATTTTTCAATAGTGTACTATTGAACTACTTCAATGCTTTTGCTATACATGTTTAAGTTGAAAAATTTCGATTCTATTGGTAGTTAGATTATATAAATCCTTCCAGCTATGAGCTTTAAAAATACGAGAAAGGCAAACGCGCCTTATGAATTATCCTCTTTGATACTCGTTTATACCAAACATTTCAGAAAAGTTTAATTTTGAACTATTTGAGGTTATGTTACACAACTGAAAAATTTATTATAAAATTGTGATCATATTTCCGATGGCATGTAGCAAAAATTATGTTGATTCGTTAGATTCAACAAGAGATATTCACGTTCAAAAACTTAAACTCCCTCAGAGGGTAAATTTTGAAAAAAAAAACCATAGTAAAGTAAGTCGTATTCACGACAAAAGAGGCGATCTCCACAACACGAGACAGGATGTACACGCGGTACTCCCTCGTGAAAAGCTCACTAGCACCAATCTGATTTACTTGCTTGAGGTTGGACAGGACGACGCGCAATTTGTTTGGCGACGGTTTGTCCATCGATTTTATTGCCGAGTAATGCTTTGTCAAATCCCGGGCACTATTCATTACACGAAGCGATTTTAATATAAGCCGGATACCACCCACTAACCCCCCGACCCATCGTCCTGATAAACTTTACGATGAGGGGTTGGTTTCTCAGAGTAAAGAGCGGAATCATCAAATGGAGGCATCTCGTAGTCAGAGTCCGTATCTAAATGCTCTACTTCTTCACTTACATTCACAAAATTACCTGATAAATCTTTTCAGAGCAAATAGCCGATTTGTCATCAAGCCCTCTTGTGCAACCAGAAGTGCCACTTGACTGTTTTCTGAAGGACTACCCAAATACGATGAGTTTGTCGACAAAATCGAAAGTGTAGAATTTGTTGGTTTGTGTTTTGGATAAGGGAACAATTCCGGAAATACTTCTTATTGTCGTGAATACGACTTACTTTACTATGGGGCGCCTTTTCAAAATTAGCCATATGGAAGAATGGGCAGAACTTAATCGTGAATATCTCGACTTGTATTAATGGCAGCAACATAATTCTTTCACCATTTCATCAAAAAATGATCAGGAATTTAGGATAATATTTTGAATAGTATGAGATAAACCCAAACAACTCCAAAATTAGGTTTTCTCAAACTTTGAAAACAACGTGGAAAACTCTTTACTTTTGCTTGACTTTTTCGCGCAAGGACGACGATTTTGAGGTAGTAAGGGCCCAGGGATGCAAACTGCCTCCCATTCTTTATTACTGTAGTCTGTTAACTTACATTTACATTTTCTATTATTCGTACTGTACCACGCTGCTGCATCCAAACTAAAATTCTATAACAGTAGGCATGCGAAGCAGTATCGCGTTAAAAACTACCGCCTGAGGTAGGTAGAAATTCTATCTTTCTAAATTTTCCTGTCTCCTTGTTCGCGCTACTGTAGCACAAAAAATATAGCTCGCTACGGTAGAAAAACGTACTTTGCCGCTGTAGAAAAAACTACAAGGATCAGCCCCATGGGGTTGTTCGAGCCGTTGATATGGAACACGACAACCAAAATTTCCAATGATTGACATTTTCAATTAATCGTCACACTTTTGAATCCGCAAATGCACAAGAGTCTGCTAAGATTGATCCTTATTAGTAATTAACACCGAACACGCGAATCCAGAATATAGACTCTATTTATCGTGATTTGTATTTGTTTCGTAGCCGACGAAATTACATCAATAGCCCAAATGTATGCAATTAAATGTTTGAACATGCTTGCGATACGGATATCGATATATAAGCTTCTTTTCACCAAGCTTGTGTTTAAGTTTTGTATGCAAGCAGTTATTTTTATAGCGTTTCTCTACCATTACTACCATTCTGCGATTTCGGTTGAAGCGATGAAATATTTCTCATTATCAATCGAGTTCATCTTATATAAATTAGAAATTAGTCTTATGCACTCAAAATTTACCCTGGGGTAGTTGTCAATTTCTCAGGCGAAACGACATAACATGGGATTTCATCCAATCTTGCATGATACAGGATCAGAGTATACCAATAAAAGCTTCAAATCGTTTATGGCACTTTTTGTCTTGCTGCGTAGCAATAACCTACCTCTAGCAAGCTACGCATAAGACTGAAACGTAAGCTTTTTTTTGCATAAATATCTGTTTATTAATCTTATTTTTGTGTATTACATCAACATTTTACAGTACAAGTGTTTTAACCGTTTGGCCTTTCATCTTTGTTGTTCATACGATTCGTTATTAATATTAGGTGTTTTAGTTACTCTTGTTTTACATACTAATGTTTAATCATAATATATATTTTAATTAATTATAAAATATCTACCTACTTATAACTATCCCTAACCTAATACGTACAAATTTTGAATTATTTGTATTTCAGAGATTGAGCACCTCTCTTCAAATTTCGTGCAGTATTGTTCGAATTTTTGTTCTAGTATATCCAGTGAGGCCATCTCATGTACTTCACTAGTCCTTGTCCAAGGTGGTAGATTTATAATCATCTTTAAGATCTTACTTTGAATGCGCTGAAGCCTAAGTTTGTGTGTTCGTGCACAGCCCCGCCAAACAGGGACTGCGTATTCAATTGCGGGGTAGATGATTTGTTTATAGACAGCCATCTGATTCTTCAGGCACAGTTTAGATGTTCTATAAATCAGCGGATACAGAGACCTAATGAGTATGCTGCATTTTTGAACGATTTTGTCAACATGTGGCCTGAATATCAGATGTCTGTCAAAGATGAGTCCTAGATAGATAACTTCGTCGGACCATTGGATGACCTCATCACCGAATCGTATTCGGCATTCGTCTGATGGAACAAGTTTTGGAGATCTTGAATGTGAAAACAAGATGACCTGAGTTTTTGCTGCATTGATCACAATTTTCCAGCTTGTAAAATATTCCGTTAAAGCGTCCAGACCTGTCTGTAGTTTATTCTTCAGAGCATTAATGACACGACCTTTGTAAAGAATGGCAGTATCATCAGCAAATTGTGACAGAACACCACCACCCGGAAGAGGTGGGATGTCTGATGTAAAAATGTTGTATAGAATGGGACCTAGGATACTTCCCTGGGGTACACCAGCAGGAATAGTAAATCTTTCTGAAAGTGCATTATTCAGAGAAACCTGGAATGCTCTATCTGCAAGATAATTTTTGATAATTTTAATAAGATACATGGGAAAATTATACCTATGCAGTTTAAACACCAGGCCATCGTGCCACACATTATCGAATGCCTTTTCAATATCCAATATTGCCATGGCAGTCGTTTTGGACACTGATTTGTTTTGCTGGATAACGTTGTTAACCCTTGTGAGTTGGTGGATGGTGGATCTTCCTTTCCGGAACCCAAACTGTTCTTCCAGTAATATATCCTGTTCATCTGCGAAAGCAAGAATTCGCCTTTGTATTGACTTTTCAAACAGCTTGGATAGGGCAGAGAGTACGCTGATAGGCCGATAGCTCTTGGAAAAGGAAGGATCCTTCCCCGGTTTCAAAACTGGGATAACTTTAGCTAACTTCCACATTGAAGGGAAGTAACCAAGCTCCCAGCACCTGTTAAAAAGTTTAGCTAAGAAGACAAATGAGCGAATACTCAAATGTTTCAGCTCAATGTTGAATGTGTTGTCGAGACCGGGGGCCTTCATATTTTTGGATTTTTTCACAATAGCCATCAGCTCATTCACAGTGACTCTACTTTCCTCAGGAACTAAGCTGTCTGATTGGTCAACCTCAGCTACGCTATCAGCAACGGCCCTTTCATGTGGACTAACAATGTTGAGTCCTAAATTGTGAGAACACACAAACTGCTTGCCTAGCGCATTTGCCTTCTCTACTGGTGTGATTAAAGGTATTCCTTCAGCTGCGTCCTGGGGTGGCAGCAAAGGAGGAATAGGCTTCGGTTTTTTCTTAAGCACCTTCGTTAAGGACCAGAAGGGCTTTGAATGTGGGAGAATTTCTCGAAGCTTTTCATGGAAGTTCCTGTTGCGAAGCTCAGATATCCTTTCCTGGATTATCCTAGTTAAGTTGTTATAAGAAATCTTCTTATCTAGGATGCCAGTTCGTTGATACTGCCTCCGGTAGATATTTCGAAGTCGGATGAGTTTCTTGGTGACACTGTCGATTTGAAGAGAGGAACTCGGCATATGTTGTACTGGAACCGTCCTATCACGAGCGACTGTGATTGAATGCTGGAAGGAAGATAGGGCCGCATCGATTTCCATCAGGGAATCAAGTGGCAAATCGATATTAATATGTTGGTCGACGATTTGTTGAAATTGGACCCAATCGGTGCGATAATAGTTCTTTCGAGGTTGAATAGGCACTGTTTCTGGTGAAGATCCCAACGTCAATATTACTGGAAAGTGGTCGGAAGATAGCTCGTTGAAGACAACTGGAGAGCAGTCTATGGCGATGTTGCTGATAAATATATCCAAAATGGAATGAACTCCCGATCTGGAAAGTCGCGTTGGTTGATCCGGAGCGAGGATGTTGTACTGTCCAGCTTCGTAATCTTCGGCAAGTACGAATCCGTTTCGATTCTGTCTTCTGTTTCCCCACAGCTCATGCCGTGCGTTCAGGTCCCCAGCAATGATGAATTTGTTCTGTCGTCGAGTGAGCATAGCCAGATCTCGCTTCAATGATGCACACGTACCATCTCGAAGATTTGTTTGTTTGGGGCAGTACGCTGCAATGATGATGATGGGTCCCATCGTCGTTGTAATCTCAATCCCGATGGCTTCTATAAGTTGCAATTTAAAGGCTGACAGAAGCCTGTGCTGAATGGATCGTTTAACGGCAATGGCAACTCCCCCTCCTCTGGTAGTTGTCCTGTCGAGCCTGTGAATCCTGTAATTGGAAATAAAAATAGAAATTTCAGGTTTAAGATGAGTTTCAGGTAAAATAGCAATATCGGCATTCTTCTCTTGAAGAAAGTCGGACAATTCAGCAGTTTTGCTCCTGAGTGAGCAAGCATTCCAATTTACTATAACCAACTCATTATATTGCATATTCGATGATGAATTTGCCTAAGGCGTTGATTTGATCTAACCGCGTTCTGCAGTTTCGAAGTTTTGTTGTCATTGTTTCAAAAATGACGATCAGTTGTTCAGCAGAGAATAAATCACCAGAGTCATCCTTTGCTTGTGGTTGATTATTGCCCCATCCAGGAGGGATTTTTGAAGAAGATTCTTTTTGTGATCCAGCGGTTGAATCTTTTGGGTTGCTGCGAGGAAGTGCCGGCAAACTCGGAATATCCCTCTTCGGTGGGAGCCGTGGGAAATTAATTTCATCCTTCTGTGGAACATTCTTGCGCGTTGATTGTTTACGGGACGCCTGTTGTCGAATTTTTGTGAACTCAGCACGTTTGGGACACGATTTGCTAGTAGATGGATGGTCGCCATCACAGTTCACACATTTTACAGCGATGTCATCTAGTAAGCAATCGTTGGTATTGTGTGATTCGGCACATTTCCCGCACCGACTTTTCATGTGGCAATTCCTCGCTCCATGGCCGTAGTTCAAACAGTTCGTGCACTGTGTGACATCCCGATGTACCGGTTTATACTTTTGACATTCGATGATTATGTGAAATAACGATTTAATCGTTTTCAGTTGACTCAAGGTGATGGAGCCCTTCTCCAGATGAATCAGGTACAGTTGATCTCTAAACTTTTTGTCCGTATTATGTCGTTTCATTTTAAACACCATCATAGGCTTTAGTCCAGCTTCCGACAGTGCATGCTTTAGTTCGGCTTCCATCATGTCGGGTAGTACTCGAAGTACAACCTTCATAGGTTTGTTGGCGGCAATATCGTGTGTGAAGTATTCCGCTTTTGTCTGCTTCAGATAACATTCCACTCCTTTGTAGTGGTTCAAAGCCGGAACAGTTATTTTGTAGCCTTCAGTACATAAACGGATTGTTGCCTGTAGTCCTTTGCTGATCAGTGTGTTGAAATCCGAGCGTAGAGTTGGTGGGAAGCCCTTCAGGTAGAAAGGTGGCATTTTTTCCATCTTCTGCAGTTCCTCTTCGACATCAACTGGCAGATCAGCATATTGGTTTTTACTCAGCAAACGGTCGTTTACCTGTACATCACTTGACTTCAGACGCTTAGCATCCTTTGGATCCTTCTCGGATCTATGGCGGTTTTTACCCATAGCTTGGGTAGGTAGACAACTGCGAATAAAAAATAAAACAAAATCGAAATTAGTCGTAGTAGGTTATTCGTCTATCCACAACGAGTGTTAGATGACGAATGAAACGTAAGCTATATTTTCGCTTCTATTTGTAGATTCGCGTGCTTCCAACAGCTTCGCTTTTGCTTCGATTGACCAATCAGAGCGCTGCTTTTCCTTTGATATATCGCTTACTCCTTCAAAACCGTCGACTATGGCAGGGAAATCCGGTATGCCGGAGATTTTTTGCAGCCAAATTAGGACACTGCTAACTATTAATCAACATTTCAATGATATAAAATTAAGAATACATGGCTGTGAACATTCAAATCAATACGTAGAAATATTTCCAATCAAATGGTGACATAATATTAATAATTGATACAAAATTGACTGAGCTGTAATTGTTCAAAACCTGACCAGATTTCTACGTGTATTTTTCTTGAGTTTCTAGTTTGCACCCCTATATAGAAAACAAAAATGTTTTCCACATTAAAAGTACATTAGTGTGATAGAAAAATGTACTTTAACGCGGTAGTTAACAGTGGTATCGAAGAACAGTAAGCGCAGTACATTGCTTATATTCTTCGCTATTTCAAAGATGATTTTCGCTTATTCAGAATGTTTATAAAGTAGTATTGCTAATATCATTTATTTAACCCCGGTTTTGAGCTTTTGATCGTTGCCAGGAAGTATTAGTGGTTGGTTTTGCCAGAGGGTATTAATGAATTATTTTTCTCTAACAAAAAATGTTTTGAAGTAAAATTATTAAGTTGCAGAATTATTTATGTATTTCAAATAAAGGAACTATGTAATCGCTGTGAGAATCAACTTTTGAATAGAGGCTCGAAGGGCCGAGAGTCTTATACCGTTTGAATCAGTTCACTTAGTTCGCACAGTGACTGTGTGAAAGACTAGTTCCGAAATGACATATTTATACGTGTAGAATAATTCAAACCGTGATATGAACAAAATAATAAAATCAATTAGTATTTCGATCGAAATGAATGATAAACTCACTCGGAATGGAAATACTCGAAACTCTGCCTGTTAGAAGGTTTTGTTATTTTAAGAACAAATTAACGGATTAATGAGTGCGGTTCACAATAAAATATAATCAATAGTTAAACACAGTACTAAAGAAACAAATTAGAATAGTAACTTAAACTGCCATAGTTAGATTCATTATACTCTATTTGTACTACCGTCAATCATATGTATTAAAAAAAGTTTTGTACTGTGATATAACATGCAGATCATCCAAATTTATTTCCATTGGTATGATCGCTGTCTTGCTATCCTCGTCAGCTGATTGTTCACTTATATTATTTTTCCAAATGTGTCGCATTAGAAAGAGAAAAGTTGGTGCTTATATCGCGTTCTCTTTGACAGCAACCTAAGGACCACCTGAAAAGTGTCGACTTATAACCACTTCCGTTTTTTACACTTTTCAATCTGTTATGCACTAAACACACAATTGAGTCAAAATCGGTTATATCAATCGAAAGCTACCCAAGAAACAAATGCACCTAGTGTTATAAAATATCTAGTATATTTACATGCCTAGAGCCACTTCAGTAAACTCGAAGAAAATTAAATCTCTGATACACAAATAATTTCAACTGCACTGACTCTGTCAAACGGAAACCTTTATGATAATTCTTAAGTTAGGTTAGGTAGAGCTAACACCACAGTGGGAAGTTTGCGCCTCCGTCCTCTAGTGAGAAAAAATCGGTAAAATATTGCTGACTTTCGAACAGCTCAACAATAAGATCAGTAAAAAGTATCATTTACCGATCGATCGGTAGAGCTGAGCTGAGACTCATTTCTTCATAATTTTATACTGAATTATTCATCACTCCATACTGAAGTTTGAGGACATTTACATAAAAATTGCAAATACAAGAGATTGGTAAGCTATAGAGCATTACTGCTATTTTGGTCGGTTTGGATTAAAACCTGGTAAAATATCATCTTTGGTCCCACAAAATCGATTTATTGAAGTGTGCTCGAAAAAACATTGGGCTTACTGCCCAAAACATGGAAAATATTCAGATATCGAAGACTATATCCTTCTGAAATCATTATTATCTTTTCAATTTCAGTAAATTATGTAATTATCCAAAATTTAATTTGTGCTGATGATGATCGCTAGAAAGCGTATTAGCAAGTATATTAGTAAAATAAAAGTTTACAATTTGTATTTTTTATCCTCATGTTTACCGGAATCAATTAAAATTCAACGCAGCTTTTATAGATTTTACGATGAATTATTCTTTTGCTTGGGATTTACTAACAAAAATTTTCTGACGAAAAATTATTTCCACTTCGAGTCACTGAAATTCTAAACGTAGCGAAATACTTAACGATTTCTTTAAACTCGAGATTTGATTTTCTAGTTGGGAAAGAGTTGTACAAGCAATACTGATCGTTCAATAAAAATACATCTTTAAAGATAGTAACATCGACAAAAGGTTCGAAGAGGAATTCAAATTTCTTCTTGTCCTTATTTGATTGAACCTAGCTTCTATTGGGTTATAAACACAGCCTAAATATATTGTATGCATGGCTAGATTACAGGAAAAGGCTCCTGTGTTTCCGTTGAAGAGACTAAAAAAAGTTCTTTGAAGAATCCCTTAGGAATGCATACGTTTGAAATAAAGATATAACTACACGGAGAACCCTTCGATCATAAAATTGCGATATCGCAGTTTTTGATTTTTGCGATAGTTGATTTAACTAATTTCTTTTTGATTCAACCAATATGGTTTTTGATTTGCATATATTCAAGTAGTTGAAAAATATGTTGTTTTGAATGCTGTCAAATGCCGGAGACAGTTGAAAGCAAAACAATAATCACAATGCAAAATCAACAACTTTTTTAGTTGAAATCTGTTCGCGTCGCTTCAAAGTGTCAATGAAAACAACATCGATGGTTAAAGCGTTTGGTGAAATTGTGTTCATTCGATTTGAGAATTTTATGATAACAAGTGTTTATCTAACAGCGGTGTTGTGATAAAGTTAACCTCGTTTGAGATGAAAAAGATTTGGTGACAAATTAGAAAATGTTAATGAATGATCATCTCGCAATCTTTCAGGTATGCGCAAAAATTTTATGCTTCAAATTCGATCATTATTTACTTCCAGCAGACTGTTTTACTTCCAGCTGTTTGTTACCGATGATGATGTTCATGCATTAGCAATAAAACGCTTTTTGACATGAATTTAATTTATAAAAGTAACAGGAGCGAAGGGTTTCAAACGCACAGAACGCGTTGAAATTGAATGGCGCGTTTGAATTGCCGTCGCAAAATTCCAATTCCCAGCGGTTGATGCACCCAAGCTCATATAAATTGACTAAAATTATCAGTGCATAACTTCAGTTCAACCGTTTGAAGGCATCATTTTATGTAAATTTAATAATTTCGCTAATTTACTCGCCCCTCCGGGCACTTTTGATGATTAAAAACGTTTTTGTACATCAATCATTTCCGATCGAATCAGAAGTATTTTTTTTAGAATTTATATCTTTACTGATCTCAAAACAAACAAATAAATATAATCGATTTATTTTTCAACTAACACAATTTTGTTTCAATAACAACACCAGTTATTTCAACTAAAATATTTTTTGAAATTGAAAGGTATGTGTCCTCACTAATTGAAAGCATTTTTTTTTTCAAACAGTTGAATTAGTTGTTTCAACCATCGTTTCTGCTAATCAAAAAACAAAAATGACAGTTTAGTTAAAACAACAATCGATTAGTTGTACCAAATTTTAACCAATCGAATTCAGAAAATCAACTAATATTCTGGTTGAAATGGGATCGCGGGTGGTTCCGTGTAGAAATAAAAATGCAAGGAAAAAATGAAATTGCTTCAGAAAACTTGATTTTTTTCTGAGTAGGGTACCGATTCGTAGAGATAATAACACCAGTATTATGCACAATTATGCCGTAATCTGATTTTTCAGAGCCGAAACAAAGATATTTCATCCGATTTCATCATAATTTGTTGATTGGTAGTCGCGTAATCCTCAAAATAACGTGGTAGCTCCACAAATTTGCCGTCTGAGCAAACATCGTAAAGTACAGCGGTAGAATACTTTTTCGTCCGCAGCTGTAAAGTACTTTTTCATCCGCAGTAGAGTACATTTTTGTCCGCAGTAGAATACTTTTTTTCCGTTGGCGGTAGGATGCTACAGTACATTTTTGAAATCTACGGGAGTTTCAAGCAGCAGTACAAGGCCGTACCATCAAAAAAAGGTAGAATGAAGTAAAGCAAAATTTGTTTCTACCTGTACCATTCTGATCGTTGCTGGTACTCTCTCTGCGGTAAATGTACCATCAAGCAGTTGTAGCAGGCTGTAGAATTTTGTATGTGTAGAACGTACAAGGATTAATATATTCTACCGCTACCGTTTGCATCCCTGAGTAAGGCACATATCTTCAATTGAACGTATATAAAAGGGGGACCGTAGTCAAAAATCGATCTTCATCGAATCTTGCAACTGAATTCTGAGCCTGTTCTAAGTTCTGAATTTAGTTCTATTTATTGTGATGCTGATGATGATGCTGAGTATCCATCGGAAGTCAACGGTATCCATCGGAATTCGAACTCAAATCGTCACTCTCCATCACGAACGCTTTCATAAAAGGTTCTTTTCAGAGCCAGCCACCATTGTGTTATGGGAGTTTATTATGGCTATTTCAAAATATACAATTGTGTTTCAGAATGTTTAATGTAATTAATCTGTACTTTAGTCTGGGCGCATCGTTCAATATTCTACTAGTGAAAAAGAGAAAAGTTACACAATTCACACAATCAATCAACTACCAATTCGAATTCGGAAGTATAAAGTAAGCGTGTCAGTTTTATTCGTATTCACGACATCCGATTAAGTCTCTGACATTACACACCGGTACTTTTTTTAAATATACTTCTTCGTATCAGCAGCACAAAGCGATACAATTGATTCATCATCAACGAGCTCAGATAAAGCGATATTTCAAAATTATAGAAACGAAAAATCGTTATCAGAATGCATGTAAAGGCAAACAGTAAACTATATTCTTTGGCACAATCATTATATTCTTTTGGTCGCAGAATGATTGCAAATTGTTAACTCCAGAATGAGCATGAAGATGAGATAAACCAACTCTGTTCTGATAGGTGATTTGACTAGTTTAAATGTTTACATTTTGTTTTTGCAACTGTATTCCTTTCTTCATACAAATATCATTACTTTATCCCTCTCTACTCACAAATATTATTACGTTATGAAAAAGTATTGTTTCACCAAAACTTCTACATTAATTTCCCCTTGAATCTATCTACGGTCACCTTAACCACCACAAATATCGTCGATCTACCCGAAGTTTATCCCGTTCAAAATTACTACAGTTTGCTCACATTTTTCATCTTATCACATTCGATCTCGCCATAACGAAAAACAAAAAAAGAATACACAATTATTATCATTATAAAGCAATTCCATGCCAAATCGTCCAGAAATGGCTATGCATGAAACTTCACATGTGTGATCGGTATAGCACTGGTCAAGAGATTTTTTTCACTAAAGACTAATTTTTGAAAAGGGCATATGTGTTTTTAAATACACTATTTTCAAACAATTATAACTGGAAATTTATAACTTCTACAAAAAAATGTATGAGAGGAGGCTGTAGGTTTTTTTCGTAATACATAATATTATCATATCAAAATGTTTTTCTTCGCCATGGCATTCACAATAGATAGTACTTTAAAAGTAATACATTTCGAATTTCATATAAGTATGTTAGTATTCATTAGTTAATCTAATCACTGTTTTTATCAAGCGAGTTGCTATTATAAATTACATTAAATAAAAAACATTTATTTTGTACATGATCTTATAACTATTTCAGATCTGTTTGTATCAGCTTATCACTTTTATTCAATATAATATAGCTGGCTATTTGTTGAACTCATGGAAGTGGAAGAAGTATAATATAAAATAATATTTAAATTGGAAATCCAATGGACTTAATGAAATGATAAAGAAGTTTCATGTAAGGAAGGTCACGACAAGCAAGAATGTCGCCATTCTGGGACATTGGATAGTCTACAATGTCGCGAAAACCTTCGCCACAATCACAATGATTAGTCTCGGATAGTCCAACTCTAAGGAGATGTGCATCTAACGTGTAGTGATTGGACTTGAGTCTGGACATCACAAGAATTAAGTCCTTACTCTGATCAAGTCCCCCGAAATATACCTTTGTCGATATTTTAGGAATAATTGAGTGCATCCACCGACCCAGATTATCATTATCCCATGAAGCTTGCCAGCGGGAAAGTGTTCTTTGGCGAGATGCACTATAGAATTCGTTGAAAACAATCGATCTCTCATAAACTTGACCCTAAGAAGCTGTAGGCAATCAATTGAACTTTCTAAACAAAATATACACTGAAAAGAAAATCTTTCGATTATTCATGAAATCGAATATACGACTTACTTTATTATGGGGTGCCTTTTCAAAATTTACCCTCTGAGAGAGTGATAAGTTTTTGATCGTGAATTTCTCTTGTTGTATCTAACGAATCAACATAATTTTTGCTACACGCCATCGGAAATATGATCACAATTTTATGATAAAATTATCAGTTGTGTGACATAATCTCAAATAATTCAAAATTAAACTTTACTGAAATGTTTGGTATAAACGAGTATCAAAGGGAATAATCCATAAGGCGCGTTTGCCTTGCTCGTATTTTTAAAGTTCATAGCTCGGTGATCTGTGAAAGGATTTATATAATCTAACTACCAATTGAATCGAAATTTTTCATCTTAAACGTGTATAGCAAAAGCATTGAAGTATTTCAATAGTACACTATTGAAAAACCTGTCTCATTTGACCCATGTCAACACCAGCCAATCAAAACGCGTTTTGAGAAAAAGAACAAAACATCTGCTGCTGTACAACAAATCATTCGAGAAAAATGTTCCGAAAAGTGGTGAATATCGTAGTGAGTTCCTCAATTTGGTCCTTCTGAATGCTAGAAACGAATCCCTACAGAAATATCGATAGTTTCTTTCAATAAATTATGCAAATCCGAAATGAAATAATCGACATTAAAATTCTGTATGCGGCTATTTTCATAGCCGTTAGGACCGCCAATTAGTGAAAAAGCTACAAACGAAATCACGTAAAAAAAGCTCCTTACAAAAATTGGATCAGTTTGGATTCTATCGCCACTGCGAGCAGATGTATTTTGTGTCGTTTGCAAAGCTAGTTTCGCTTCCGGCAAGAGCGATTACGTCACAGCTGCCAGTCATTTGCATTGATGAAAAAACAACGGTGGAGAGCATTACACAAAATCAGCCGTTCTAATGGCTCAAAAGTTCTTTAAAGAACTATTAGGATTTGTTGGTCGCAAATCAAAAGGTAAATATCCTCAGTTTAGTGAATATCTAGAACTGCTTGGTTAGATTTGTGCACTTTTCGCTGTGTGAAATTCACAGTAATCGAGATCATGTGAAACCTTTTTTGTTTTTGCGAAAAATGTTCCAGAGTTTAATGTAGTAGAGAATTACGCAATTAGACCCTTCTGAATACTAGAAACGAATCCCTATAGCATATTGATAGTTTCGTTCAATAAATTAGGCATATTGTTTCATTGATCAACCCAGCGAATTAATGTTTTCGTTATTGGAAGATTATAATCGGTTGTAAACGCTACACCTACACCAACCATATCAGTATCGCACCCACGTACAATAGTTCAGCCTGGAATTAGATGACGGAAGTCAGCGGCATCCATCTGAATTCGAATTCAGCTCATCACTCTTCATCACAAACGCTTTCATAAAAGGTTCTTTTCAGAGCCACCATTATTTTATTATAAAGAACTGTACTGGTTATTTCATAATTTTCGTATTACTAATCTGTACTTTAGTTTAGGTGCGTCGTTTCAAATTATGCATATGATTTCATACAATTGATCAACTAATTGATATTCGGAAGTGTTAAGGAGCATGTCAGTTGTTTTCGTATTCACGACATCCAGTTGTGTCAGTTAATTCTCCGTACGATTAATTCAAATTTTATGTGAGAAAAAACGTCAAATTACAAGCAAACTAACGAATGGTTTAGAAATTTGGAGCGATTATAAATTAAAAAGTTCCCCGAGGAAAAACTTTGTAACATTTTTCGAAAAACGATGTTTTTACAGGAATAAATGTATCTGAGCAATGAAATTTATTCTCCAAGCAACGATCCATCGACAAGTTTATAGAAAGCTACTTCCTAAATGCAGTCATTTCCGAGATAAATGAGGAACTAAATCGAGAAAAAGGGATTTTTTGAGATTACGCTCTTTTTTAAATTAGTTCGGGCTCTCTATTGATACTTTATTAGTTTTGTAATCCTTATGAAATTTTGAATAAATTATTCCTTGACATCAAGACGATGCGATGTGCTGTTTTCAGGATATTTTAAAAACAAGATCGAAGAAAAATCGCTGGATCATAAAAATCCACATTTTTATAAATTAGTAGCGGTTTTCCACAAGCAGACGCGGACAAAACACGTTGTTTTTTACCGCGCAAGTTTCTCCGACATGGCTGACCTTTTGACACCAAACATCTAAGAATTGCATAAAACAGTTAAACTGCAACTATCGGGCTGATCGGACGCAAGTTCGTGTTTCTCCTGTGGTGCGGTGAATTGTTTTATTCCGCTTTCAAGGTCATTCCTTGTTCTATTGTCTGCATCAGTGCGGTCGAGTGATAGTTCGAATTAATCCGTCCTCAAGGTCGATTGTGAGCTGTGTCAAGAAACACTGTGTGTGGTAAAGTTAGCCAGCGCCCGCTGGGCGCTGCTGCTGTATTGTTTACAAATACATTGGACAGTGTATAGTGAAAAACCGTGTAAGGTACCATTGTATAGTGCAGCAAGAGAGTGCTTGTTCCTCAAAGAGGTTTCTTGCACTTTATTGAACAGAAATATTTACCGATTGCCTAGGACTGGGTCTTGTCGGCCGTTCGCTCTTTGAGAGCTAAAGCTAAGTATTTTTATTCTTTTTTTCCCTATTGTTCCATCCCACTACATTTGTGCTCCAATATTTACCCGCACGGACACATATCCGTGCCATGACAAAAGGCACAGAATTACCTGACCTCCCTCCAGATGACAAAATGGAATCATCTGATAGCCAAAAATCTCGTGTCAAAAATTATCCCGATGGGCTTGCACTTCCCGCCAAACCATACGCGGCTTACATCCAGACCAAAGCAAACGGAAAAAGGCGGGTGGGTAATGTCAGAGACATAACTGGATGTCGTGAATACGAAAACAACTGACATGTTCCTTAACACTTCCGAATATCAATTAGTTGATCAATTGTATGAAATTGTATGTAGAATTTGAAACGAAGCACCTAAACTAAAGTACAGATTAGTAACATTTAATATTCTGAAACACAAATATTATGAAATAACCAGTACAGTTCTTTATAATAAAATAATGGTGGCTCTGAAAAGCACCTTTTATGAAAGATTTCCGTCATCTAATTCCAGGCTGAACTGTTGTACGTGGATGCGATACTGATATGGTTGGTGTCAATATGCTATAGGGATTCGTTTCTAGCATTCCGAAGGGTCAAATTGCGTAATTATCTACGACACTAAACTCTGTAACATTTTTCGCAAAAACAAAGAAGGCTTCACATGAACTCGATTACTGTGAATTCCACACAGCGAAAAGTGCACAAATCTAACCAAGCAGTTCTAGATTTTCACTAAACTGAGGATATTTACCTTTGATTTGCGAACAACAAATGCTAATAGTTCTTTAGAAAACTTTTGAGCCATTTGAATGGCTGATTTTGTGTAATGCTCTCCTCCGTTGTTTTTTCATCAATGCAAATGACTGGCAGCTGTGACGTAATCGCTCTTGTCGGAAGCGAAACTAGCTTTGCAAACGACACAAAATACATCTGCTCGCAGTGGCGATAGAATCCAAACTGATCCAATTTTTGTTAGGAGCCTTCTTTTTACGTGATTTCGTTTGTAGCTTTTTCACTAATTGGCGGTCCTAGCGGCTATGAAAATAGCCGCATACAGAATTTAATGTCGATTATTTCATTTCGGATTTATTGAAAAAAAAACTTTCAATATGCTGTAGGGATAGGTTTCTAGCATTCAGAAGGACCAAATTGATTAACTCACTACGATATTCACCACTTTTCGGAACATTTTTCTCGAACGATTTGTTATACAGCAGCAGATATTTTGTTATCTTCCTCAGAACGCGTTCTGATTGGCTGGTGTGTACATGGGTCAAATGAGACAGGTTTTTCAAAAGTGTACTATTAAAATACTTCAATGCTTTTGCTATACACGTTTAAGTTGAAAAATTTCGATTCTATTGGTTATATAAATACTTTCACAGATCACTGAGCTATGAGCTTCAAAAATACGAGCAAGACAAAAACGCTTTATGGATTATTCCCTTTGATACTCGTTTATACCAAACATTTCAGAAAAGTTTAATTTTGAATTAATGGCGTGTAGCAAAAATTATGTTGATTCGTTAGAAACAAAAAGAGATATTCACGATCAAAAACTTATCACTCTCTCAGAGGGTAAATTTTGAAAAGGCACCCCATAGTAACGTAAGTCGTATTCACGACAAAAATTGAACATCCTTAGATTATCTAAAGACGCGATATTCTACAATACAAAAGATTGAGAAAGTATGCCCAGAAAACCTTAGGGTCGCAAAACAGGCTAACGAGATCGTTAAAAGTGAGCATTTCACGCGGGAGTATCGCGTATACGTACCAGCTCGCGAAGTCGTGATAGACGGCATGATCACCGATCCGAGTCTGACTTGCGAGGACGTTCTTAAGCATGGGGCAGGCGGTTTTAAAAACCCCTTACTCAAGAACGTTAAGATACTGCACTGCAAGAAATTGCGATCAGTATCGACCACTAAGGATGGAACTAAGTCCTATATCCCATCAGACTCGTATGGGGTGACCTTCGTTGGCTCGGCTTTGCCTAACTACGTCCTCCTGGACCGATCTCGTTTACCTGTTGAAGAGTGCTACGTCTCCAGTAAACCTATACGCTTGTTTGGCAACTGACGAGAGCGAATATGATGACCCCCTCGAAGGTACATATTCGGCTGTCCCTCTTAGCTCATCATACAGGAAGAGAAGAAATAAATCTTCTCAAAAGCGCCCTAGTAAGGGTTCGAAGGTGTCTTCTGATGGGTCTCGAAAAATTACAACAACTGGTAGTGATGTCAAAAACCAGAGAAAATAGCTCCAGGCCTTGGAAAATTAAAATCCGAGTAAGAATTTCCATCACTTTCTGGGACTTCAAAACCCCCGAACGTCCCTAAAGATCAGGCAGAAAATTTACCAAATACTGGATTTGTTAAATTCTCTGATATTGTGGACTGGATCATGTCTACTTTCAATATTTCTGAACCTCTTAAAAGCCTGCAAATGGCTTTTATTCCTACAGTTAAGACATTTTTGAAGCAGTTGACTGCAAAATGGCTCCTTCTTTCAACGGTTGTATCCTTCGATAGCGAAGTCACCCAAAGAGGTCACGGATACAATCACTGTTATACAGTGGAATTGTAGAAGTATAAAAAAATACATCTTTTCAAATTTCTACTAAATAATTTGAAATGTGACGGGTTTACATTGTGCGAAACTTGGCTAACTTCTGAAATACCCTTAAACTTTCACGATTTTAGTATTATTCGTCTGGATCGAGATGATCCCTATGGAGGAGTACTTTTGGGGATCAAAACGTGCTATTCTTTCTATCGCATTAACCTCCCCTCGATACCAGGTATTGAAGTTGTCGCATGTCATGTTACAATCAAAGGCAAGGACCTTTGCATTGCTTCCATCTACATTCCCCCAAGAGCCTCGGTTGGGTATCAGCGGCTCAGTGATATCATTGAGCTCCTTCCTGCACCGACGTTGGTTTTAGGAGACTTTAACTCACACGGTACGGGATAGGGCTGTCTTCTCGACGATAACAGATCAACTATGATCCATGATATTTGCGACAACTTCAATATGACAATATTGAATACGGTAGAAATGACACGAATTCCTGCACCACCAGCAAGATCTAGTGCGCTGGACTTATCCCTTTGCTCGACATCGCTACGGTTGGACTGCACGTGGAAGATGATCCCTAATCCCCACGGTAGCGATCATCTACCTATCGTGATTTCAATCGCCTGCGGATTAAGACCATCGGAGACAATCAATGTTTCGTATGACCTCACACGAAATATTGATTGGAAATGCTACGCAAATTCGATATCTGAGAAACTAGAAACAACACAAGAACTACCTCCGGAGGAAGAGCACACATTTTTGGCTGGCTTGATTCTCGACTCCGCGAGCTCAGACGAAACGTGTACTCGGCGCGAAAACAAGCATCCGTCCTCCGAACCCCTGGTGGGACAAATACTGCTCAGAATTAAGGGCGAAGACAAATACTGCTCAGAATTAAGGGCGAGTTTTGGAAAAACGGAACACCTGATGATTATAGAAACTATGCGGCATCAGACACTAAAATGTAAAGCTTGATTAAAGCGAAGAAAAGCGGTTACTTTCGTCGATTCGTAGACGAATTATCGAGAGAAACATCAATGAGCACTCTTTGGAACGCAGCCCGACGAATGCGCAACAAAAATACCAAGAACGAAAACAAGGAATATTCTAACTGCTGGATATTCGATTTCGCTAAAAAAGTAGGTCCTGACTCTGTTCCGGAACAGACGATCATGCGTCGTCTCATCAAACAGAAACGAAACTCCTTTATCGATGGTAGAATTTTAACTTCCGCTCTTGTCGTGTAACAATAAAGCTCCGGGGTTAGACAAAATAAAATTCAATTTGTTGAAAAATTAGCCTAACTCTGCCAAAAGGCGCTTATTGAATTTATTCAATAAGCTTCTTGAGGATAATATTGTCCCACACGACTGAAGACAAGTAAGAATTATCGCCCTTCAAACCAGCCTCCGATCACAATTCGTATCGGCCGATTGTTATGCTTTCCTGTATCCGGAAATTCTTCGAAAAAATGATTCTGTTTCGTCTAGATAATTGGATCGAGACTAATGGTTAACTTTCAGACACACAATCCGGCTTCCGCAGGGGCAAAGGAACGAACGATTGTCTTGCGTTGCTCTCAACCGAAATTTCAAATGGCATTTGCTCGTAAAGAACAAATGGCGTCAGTTTTTCTAGATATCTAGGGGACTTTTGACTCAGTTTCCATAAACCTTCTATACGAGAAGTTGCATCAGCATGATTTTCCACCCATTTTGAATAACTTTTTGTGTAATCTATTATCTGAGAAATACATGTATTTCGCGCATGGTGATTTGTCGACAATACGATTCAGTTACATAGGTCTTCCTCAGGGCTCATGCTTAAGCCCCCTTTTATACAACTTTTACGTAAACAACATTGATGAATGTATCAACACATCTTGCACGCTAAGACAACTTGCCGACGACAGCGTTGTGTCTATTATAGGACCTTAAGCTGCCGATCTCCAAGGCCCACTGCAAGATACCCTCGACAATTTGTCGACATGGGCTCTTCAAATGGGTATTGAGTTCTCCACGGAGAAAACTGAGCTGGTTGTATTTTCAAGGAAGCGAGAACCAGCACATTAACAGCTTCAACTAAGGGGTGAAACCATAGCTAAAGTCTTCATATTCAAATATCTCGGGTTCTGGTTCGACTCTAAAGGCACCTGGGGATGCCACAGTAGGTATCCGAAACAAAAAAGCCAGCAGAGAATCAATTTTCTTCGCACAATAACCGTAACTTGGTGGGGTGCCCACCCAGGAGACCTGATCAGGCTGTACCAAACAACGATATTGTCCGTAATGGAATATGGATGCTTCTGCTTCACATCCGCCGCGAACACTTATTTCATTAAACTGGAAAGAATTCAGTATCGTTGTTTGAGTACTGCCTTAGGTTACATGCAGTCGACTCATACGATGAGTCTTGAAGTGCTCGCGGGCGTCCTACCATTGAAAAATCGATTCTGGGATCTTAAATATGGATTGCTTATACGATGCGATATCTTGAACCCGATGATAATTGAACACTTCGAAAGGCTTGTCGAGCGCAATTCTCAAACCCGTTTTATGTCCTTGTATTTTGATTACATGGCTCAGAATATTAATCGTTCTTCGTTTGTTTCCAACCGTGTTCATTTCTCGGATACTCCTGATTCTACTGTGTTTTTCGACACATCCATGAGAAAAGAGATTCGTAGAACTCCGGATCTCGTACGCCCGCGAGTGGCCCCTAATATCTTTCATAATAAATTTAGAACAGTCAACTGTGAAAAGGTGTTTTACACTGACGGATCAAACATCACCGCTTCTTACAAACTCAGTGATTCGGCTTCAGTTTACGTCGCAGACTTAGTTGCTATTCAGTACACCCTAGAGATCATTGAAACCTTGCCCAAAGACCATTACTTCATTGTCACGGACAGTCTTCGCTCAATAGAAGCTCTCCGAGCAATGAAGCCTGGAAAGAATCCCCATTATTTCCTGGGAAAAATGCGGGAACATTTGAGAACTTTATCTGAACGATCTTATTCAATATCGTTAGTATGGGTCCCTTCGCATTCCGGGAAATGAAAAGGCAGACTCATTGGCTAAGGTGTGAGCATTAGAATGTGATATTTATGAAAGACCAATCTGCTTCAATGAAGACGGATGGCTACATTCCATTATCCCTAGGGTATCGAATAAACCTTGGTTCAGGGGGGATGAATGTCGATTTTATTCGTGTTATGTCGCGGCTCATGTCAAATCACTACACTTTCAACGCACATCTCCGGCGTGTTGAGCTTGCGGAGAGTCTCTGCACCTGTGGCGATGGATATCAGGTCATCGAGCATATCGTGTGGTCGTGCGTAGAGTATCGCGACGCCAGGTCGAAGCTACTGGAATCCCTTAGGGCTCGAGGTGAACCGCCTGAGGTTCCGGTTCCGGATGTGTTGGCGAGTCGGGATAGTTCATACCGTCCGGCCAACATGGATAACATCCAACATCATTGTTCATACATTCCGGCCAACATGGATATTCACCAACGCCATATGGAAGACCCTCATGCAATATTCAATTCACCGGCCACTGCCGATCGCCAGCTAAAAGCTGAATTCTCGAGAATCCGCTACCCCGATACTACATTACATAATGATACTACTCTAGGTTTAAGTTAGTCGTAATTAAGATAAGTAAATACCCTTGGCATTTTAGAGCTTAAGCAGTGTGCCTTAAAATTATATTATAATATTGAATAAAAAAATTGCATCAAACGTCGACATTTAGTGTAATCTCAAACAATTTCTTTTTCAAAAAACGACTTGGAAACGACTGAAAATTAGAAAAACTTTGAGTCCCAGAAAGTCAATTTTTTTTAAACAAAATTGTTTTCAACATGACACTAAATCTCGACGTTTCATGCAATTCTAAAGCTTTTGGTCAGGCCTTATGCACGCGCGCTCTTTATTTTGCGCTGAGACAAATAAATTCTCATTCTCATAAGACAACCACGCGCATGCGACGTACTTTTGCCGCTCTCAAGAGAACTCTTTGGCACATTTACGTACCGCACCAGAAACTGATGCACGCTTCGTTGTAAAGTCTCATCGCATTCTGCCAAGAGCGAGGCTCAAGCGCTATCGTCGCATGAGATAGCGCGGCGCGCTCGTTTCATGCGATCTACGAGAGGTTTGTATGTGATTTTCATCCTCTTCATCTCTTTCTTTAGGATAGGACACAAGTCGCACGAACCGCTCTAGGCACGAACAAATAATAATAACAGCAGCTTTTACTGTGGCTCACATAGCACACAAGCTGCGCTCATAAAAAATCTCGTGCGCTGTCTCGTGAGACCAAAGCGCACGAGTCGCGCGCAGAAGAAAATGCGATGCTCTGAAATTTCAAGCAGCGCATCCCGTTTCTATGTGCTCGCTACGCGTCTCGTACACGCTTTTGGTTTGCTCTTTTAGTCGGCGCTCACGCTCATAGAATATATATGCGACACACACATTTTCGGTGCGCTCTCGCTGTCGCATTTGTGCACGCATGAGCATTCGGAAGGCCTGCTTTTGGTATCAAAAAGTTTTTTTCGATTTCGATTTCATGTACCACCACCCCACTACACTAGTATGGTGATTTTTCAAAATCTATGAAAATTCCAATAAGTAGACTAAGAAGGGTTTTTCTTGATGAGCATAACTTTTCTCATACAAATAGGCGAAGAAAATGGGAAGCGCTTGGTTTGTGGAAATGACGCCTACTATGTGACATAAACACCGTTTTTATTGTTCTTTACGTTTCGTCTAAGACTCGTCAGTGCAGAGCAGTTCAAATTGAACTGCATTTTGCAAACTTAAACAGTTCAACTTGAACCGCTAAGCAGACGTAAAGTTAATGCTATTTGCAAAACACTTATTTATTTAGTACCGAACGATAACGTTGTTTTCGGCATATACTGGCCAATTAAGTTTGCAATAAGCAGTTCAATTTGAACTGCTCTGCACTGACGAGTCTAAAACAAAACGTATAGAACAGCAAACAAAAAGTATTTTTTCGATTTCGGAAATCTCATGTACCACCACCCCCCTCCACCAGTATGGTGATTTTTCAAGATCTATGAAAGTTCCACTAAGTATACTAAGAAGGGTTTTTTCATGAGCATAATTCTTCTCATAAAAATAGCAACGCAAATGGCAAGCGCTTGGTTAAAAAAGGCGGGTGGGTAATGTCAGAGGCATAACTGGATGTCGTGAATACGAAAACAACTGACATGTTCCTTAACACTTCCGAATATCAATTAGTTGATCAATTGTATGAACTATGCAAGCATTCCCCTTTTCCACATTTTTCCCAAAAACAAAGAAGGCTTCACTTGATTTCGATTACTGTGAATTTCACACAGCGAAAAGTGCACAAATCTAACCAAACTGTTCTAGATTTGCACTAAACTTGCTTTGCAAACGGCACAAAATACATCTGCTCGCATTGGCGATAGAATCCAAACTGATTCAATTTTTGTTAAGAGTTTTCTTTTACGTGATTTCGTTTGTAGCTTCTTCACTAATGGGCGGTCCTAACGGCTATAAAAATAGCCGCATACAGAATTTTAATGTCGATTATTTCATTTCGAATTTGCATAATTTATTGAAAAAAACTATCAGTATGCTGTAGGGATTCGTTTCTAGCATTCAGAAGGACCAAATTGAGGAACTCACTACGATTTTCACCACTTTTCGGAACATTTTTCTCGAACGATTTGTTGTACAGCAGCAGATATTTTGTTCTCTTCCTCAGAACGCGTTCTGATTGGCTGGTGTTGACATGGGTCAAATGAGATAGGTTTTTCAATAGTGTACTATTGATATACTTCAATGCTTTTGCTATACACGTTTAAGTTGAAAAATTTCGATTCTGTTGGTAGTTAGATTATATAAATCCTTTCACAGATCACTGAGCTATGAGCTTTCGAAATACGAGAAAGGCAAACGCGCCTTATGAATTATCCTTTTTGATACTCGTTTATACCAAACATTTCAGAAAAGTTTAATTTTGAACTATTTGAGAATATGTCACACAACTGAAAATTTTATCATAAAATTGTGATCATATTTCCGATGGCATGTAGAAAGAATTATGTTGATTCGTTAGATACAACAAGAGATATTCACGATCAAAAACTTATCACTCTCTCAGAGGGTAAATTTTTGAAATGGCACCCCATAGTAAAGTAAGTCGTATTCACGACAAAATGAAGCCTACTATGTGACATAAACACTGAAGCATGCTTTTGTGAACTATTCGAATAAATCTGAATTAATTATTGTCAAAAATGAGCAGAAATGTCAAATATTATTTAATAAAAAGGTTAAAACAAAACATAAGGAGAGAGGCATTATCACACCACTAGGTGGATTAAGAAGGGTTTTTGTCTTTCTCATATAGAAAGGTTATGCAATCACTTGAAAAACCGACTAGTGAAAATTGTGAAAGTCATATACCATTCGACTCAGTTCATTGAGCTGAACAATGTATGTATGTGTGTGTGTGTTTTTTTACAAGGTGAAATACATTATGTACTTTCCCAACTCACGCGCTCGGTAGTTGTCAAGCTACCGCTATTGTGAACCAGCGAGTTAGACTCTCTGAACCTTATCCACTAAAACACCTTGGAGGCTGTGCTCATGCACTTCCTCGTTTGGGAGAAAATGAGCTCCTGCGTTTCTCTCTTTATCCATCTCGATCCACCTTTGGCGCCTCGACGACTCAATGACGCTAAGTCGCGCCAAACTACTCGACTGATCCCCGACGATGGATCTAGCCTACCCCAACGGAGAGTTTCCCGGAGAAGAAAACTTCTCCCGCAACCGGCGCCTCCGGTACCCGTCCACGGCCTGACCGTAAGGATCCCTGGCTCGATCCAATGATGCCGGTTGGAGGATGGCTGCCGGTTCACTGATGCCCCGACAATTTCAGCGGTACTACGCTACGGTCTACTCGTCTAGTCCCCGACTAAGGACCTAGACTACCCCGACGGAGAGTTCCTCGGCAAAGGCATTTCTCCCGGCATCGAATCCCCTTTTACGCCACGCGGGACACCCGAAGGAGTGCCGAGGTCGGTACCGCGATTCCGGTTGAAGCATAGCTTCCGGTTCGCTGAGGCCCTGAAGACTCGAACCGGTGTTGTGGCGTCTACTCGACAAGTCCCCGATTCACTTTCCTGGGAAGTTACTGTGTCAAGACCTCATTGTACATAGCGTTCCAGAGAGTTGGACCGAGAATGGATTCCTGAGGGACGCCCGCCGTCACTCGCACTGACCCCTGTCCTACGTTCGTATCCTACACCAGGATTCTATTGTGGAAATAGCTCTTTAGGATCCGGCAAACATAGTCTGGAACCCGCATTCTGTGTAACGCTGTGGCGACGGCCTCCCAGCTGGCACTGTTGAATGCATTCTTCACGTCCATTGTGACCACGGCGCAGTATCGGTCACCTTTTCGCTTCTGTTTGGACGCCTTCTCAGCACTGTCAAGCACTGTCCGGATTGCATCAATCGTCGACACTCCTTGACGAAAACCGAACTGCATGTTCGACAATCCTCTTTCGCCATCCGTGTGTTTCATCAACCTGTTGAGAATGATTCTTTCCAGGAGTTTCCCAAGTGTGTCCAGCAGGCAAATAGGCCTATACGAGGCAAGATAACCCGGTGGTTTACCTGGCTTCGGCAGCAACACCAGCTTCTGAATCTTCCACATGTCTGGGAAGTTGCCTTCGTTCAAGCACAGTTCGGAAAATGTCTAGATACAACAAAACCGCGGTTTTCAACGCCACGTTTGGTATCCCATCCGGGCCTGGAGCTTTTTTGGCTTTCAGTCACTTTGCGGCTTGTGTAATCTCTTCGTTCGAAATTTGCCGATCAGCAGAATCGGCTTCTTCTTCGCCATACGGTGTTGGTGGCCAAGTTGTCAGGTCGTGCTTCGGGAAGAGACCCTCCACGATCTCTTTCAACTTGTTCGGGCACATTTCAGCAGCGCTGGACGAACCCTCGATTTTCGCCACCATCACCCGATACGCGTCCCCCCAGCGATTGGCGTCTGTTTGTCGACACAGTCTCTTGTAGCAATTTGATTTGCTACGCGTATTCTCTCGTTTGAAAGCGGACCTCTATGAGCGTTAGCTCTATGAGCGAGTACGTGGTTATCACCAACCACCAATCACCATTCACTAGACTGCTTGGCACTGCAGCCACCAACCACCAAGCATGCCAGGCACCGATTGCAGTACCATATGTGATAACGTTGTGCGTGCACTCACTCGCTCGGCTACTCATCCATCAAACTGTACCCTGCAGTGCATACATGGTATGCATGCTGTCGTTACCTATCGCACTTTTCGTATTTTTCAGTGGGTTACATCGCACCAACGTTCATTGCCGTTTCAACCTTCCGAGCGAACGGACGTGATTTGGATTTACTGCGAAAGCATTGAAAACCAGTTGTGTGTGTGATGAAGTGGTCGGACGATATTGTGTGATAGACAATAGTGCTTTTTCCTATGAGAGGTTTTTTTTCGCATTATATAATAGAACAGTGCCTTATTGTGAGCGGTCGATCGAAACGATACCGTTAGCCGGTTATTGTTTCGCCGATCAAGGCCAAGTGTGCGGATTATAAACAAGTGACCATTGTGTGAGGATTTTAAATAAGTGTGCCTTTTCCTCTCGGAGGTTTTTTGCACACCATCAAAGCGGCGATACGCCGATCGACGAAGTCCAGCTTGGTGTCCCCCGTTGGATCTTAGGTTAAGTACTGTTACTTCGTTTTTTTTTATTTCTTTATTTGACCATTATATTTCCCCCCGAATCATTTGTTTTTGCGCGGAAGTAGTTCCGCTATGTCTAATTTTAATCCTGACCCCCCGCTCCCGATGTTCAAATGGAGACTTCCCTTGCATGTAAAAAGTCCCGCATAAAGAGCTATCCTGATGGACTCGCACTACCGGCCGGGCCTTACGCGGTCTATTTCCGGACCAAATCGAAAGAAAAAAATTAAATATTTTAAAAATATCGCGAGACCTGACTTCGCGATATAATACTATAAAAAGTATTGATAGAATACGGCCAGACAAGCTCAGGGTCCTGTTTACCAGCTCAAAACAGGCTAATGAGCTTGTTCAAAAGGATCCTTTTACGCTGGAGTACCGCGTCTATGTACCAGCTCGCGAAGTAGAAATTGACGGTGTGGTCACCGATTCGAGTTTGACTTGCGAGGATATTCTTAAGTACGGGACGGGTTGTTTTATAGACCCCTCACTTAAGAATGTCAAGATACTGGATTGCAAGCGATTGCATTCAGTATCGATCGCCGGGGATGGAACAAAGTCAACATCCTCTTGGACCGGGTTCGTTTGCCTGTTCGTCTATTTGTACCCCGGATAATGAATTGTACCAATTGCAAACAACTGGGGCATACAGCTACCCATTGCAGCAATAAGCCACGTTGTACCAACTGTGGGGAAGCTCATGCGGACGGTTCTTGCGGTAAGGATTCTGAAAAGTGTCTCTACTGTAAGGAGGGTCCGCATGACCACTCTGATTGCACCGCTAACAAACTGCGAGGAGATCGATTGAAGCGTTCCCTGAAGGAACACTTCAAGCGTTCCTTTGCCGAGATGGTTAAGAGTGCCACCCCTCCTAAACAGACAACGAACCCATATGCCTGCTTGTCAACTGACGAGAGCGATTCCGACGACCCTTTGGAAGGTCCATCTTCTGCGGTCCCTCATAGCTATAGGAAAAGAGCAAACAAATCCTATTATAAGCTCCCTAGTAAGGGTTCGAAGGTGTCTTCCGAAGGGCTTCGAAAAGTTACAGCTAACGGGAATCGTGACAAACCACCGAAGCAAAAAGCTCCTAGTCTCGGAAAACTCAATTCCGAGATGGAATTCCCATCACTTCCGGGGACTACAAAATCCCCAAGCGTCCCTGAAAATCCTCCAGAGAACCAACTAGGTGCTGGACTTATCAAGTTCCCTGATGTTGTGGACTGGATTTTTACAACTTTCATTATTTCAGACCCTCTTAGAAGCATTTTAATTGCTTTCATACCAACAGTAAAAACATATTTGAAGCAGTTGACTGCAAATTTGCCCCTTCTTTCAGCGACTGTATCTTTCGATGGCTAAGTTAACCACCGAGGTCACGGATTTAATCACTGTTTTACAGTGGAATTGCAGAAGTATCATCCCAAAAACAGATTCATTTAAATTTCTAGTAAATAATCTGAAATGTGACGCATTTACATTGTGCGAAACTTGGCTAACTTCTGAAATACCCTTAAACTTCCATGATTTTAACATTATTCGCCTGGATCGAGATGATCCCTACGGAGGAGTACTTTTGGGGATCAAAAAGTGCTATTCTTTTCATCGAATTACCCTCCCCTCGATACCATATATTGAAGTTGTCGCATGTCATGTTACAATCAAACCTTTGCATTGCTTCTATCTACATTCCCCAAGAGCCTCGGTTGGGCATCGGCGGCTCAGTGATATCATAGAGCTCCTTCCTGCACCGACGTTGGTTTTAGGAGACTTTAACTCACACGGTACGGGATGGGGCTGTCTTCACGACGATAACAGATCAACTATGATCCATGATATCTGCGACAACTTCAATATGACAATCTTGAATACGGGAGAAATGACACGGATTCCTGCACCACCAGCAAGACCAAGTGCGCTGGATTTATCCCTTTGCTCGACATCGCTACGGTTGGATTGCACGTGGGAGGTAATTCGTATGACCTCACACGAAATATTGATTGGAATAGCTATGCGACCTCGATATCTGAGAAACTTAAAAGAACCCAACAACTTCCTCCGGAGGAAGAGTACACGTTTTTGGCTGGCTTGATTCTCGACACCGCGACTCAAGCTCGGACGAAACGTGTACCCTGCCCGAAAACTAACATCCGTCCTCCCAACCCGTGGTGGGACAAAGAGTGCACAAATTTAAACACGGAGAGAGCCTCCGCGTTTAAAATATTCAGAAAAAATGGAACACCTGATAATTACCGGAATTACGCGGCGTTAGACGTTAAAACAAAGAACTTGATAAGAGCCAAGAAACGCGGTTGCTGGCGTCGGTTTATAGACGGCTTAACGAAAGAAACATCTATGAGCACTCTTTGGAACACAGCCCGACGAATGCGCAATCATAACACCACGAATCATAACACACACGAAACACCGTTTTCGATGGTAGAGCTCTCACTTGCACTCTTGTCATGTAACAATAAAGCCCCGGGACTAGACAGAATAAAATTCAACTTGTTGAAAAATCCGCCTGACCCCGCCAAAAGGCGCTTGTTGAGTTTATTGAATAAGTTCCTTGAGGACAACATTGTTCCACATGACTGGAGACAAGTGAAAGTGATCGCCATTCAAAAACCAGGAAAATCAGCCTCCGATCACAATTCGTATCGGCCGATTGCTATGCTTTCCTGTATCCGGAAATTGTTCGAAAAAATGATTCTGTTTCGTCTAGACAATTGGGTCGAAACTAATGGCTTACTTTCAGATACACAATTTGGTTTCCGCAGAGGCAAAGGAACGAACGATTGTCTTGCGTTGCTCTCAACAGAAATTCAAATGGCATTTGCTCGTAAAGAACAAATGGCGTCAGTTTTCCTAGACATTAAGGGGGCTTTTGACTCAGTTTCTATAAATATCCTATCTGAGAAGCTGCATCAGCATGGTCTTTCGCCAGTTTTGAACAACTTTTTACATAATCTATTGTCTGAGAAAAACATGTATTTCGCGCAAGGTGATTTGTCGACAATACGATTCAGTTACATGGGTCTTCCTCAGGGCTCATGCTTAAGCCTCCTTTTATACAATTTTTACGTAAACGACATCGATAAATGTATCAATACATCTTGCACGCTAAGACAACTTGCCGACGACAGCGTTGTGTCTATTATAGCACCCAAAGCTGGCGATCTGCAAGGGCCGTTACAAGATACTCTTGTCAACTTATCCATATGGGCTCTTCAAATGGGTATCGAATTCTCTACGGAGAAAACTGAGCTGGTTGTATTTTCAAGAAGCGACAACCAGCACAATTACAGCTTCAACCAGGGGGTGAAACCATAGCTCAGGTCTTCACATTTAAATATCTCGGGGTCTGGTTCGACTCCAAAGGCACCTGGGGATGTCACATTAGGTATCTGAAACGAAAATGTCAACAAAGAATCAACTTTCTTCGTACAATAACCGGATCGTGGTGGGGTGCCCATCCAGAAGACCTGATCAGGTTGTACCAAACAACAATATTGTCCGTGATGGAATACGGATGCTTTTGCTTCCGATCCGCGGCGAACACTCATTTCATCAAGCTGGAAAGAATTCAGTATCGTTGTTTGCGTATTGCCTTGGGTTGCATCCAATCGACTCATACGATGAGCCTCGAAGTGCTGGCGGGCGTTCTCCCATTGAAAAACCGGTTCTGGGATCTCTCATATCGTTTGCTCATTCGATGCGACATTTTGAATCCGATGGTGATTGAAAATTTCGAAAGGTTAGTTGAGCTTAATTCTCAAACCCGTTTTATTTCCTTGTATTTTGATTACATGGCTCAGAATATTAATCCTTCTTCGTTTGCTTATAACCGTGCTCATTTCTTGGATACTTTTGATTCTGCTGTGTTTTTCGATACATCCATGAGAGAAGAGATTCATGGAATTCCGGATCACGTACGCCCTCAAGTGACCCCAACTATCTTTAGTAACAAATTTAGAGCAGTCAACTGTGAAAAAATGTTTTATACTGACGGATCAAACATCAACAAGTCCACAGGCTTCGGTATCTTTAATCAAAACATCACCGCTTCTTACAAACTCAGAGATCCGGCTTCAGTTTACGTCGCAGAATTAGCTGCTATTCAGTACACTCTCGAGATCATTGAAACCTTTCCCAAAGACCATTACCTCATTGTCACGGACAGTCTAAGCTCAATAAAAGCTCTCCGGGCAATGAAGCCAGGATAGTATCCCCCTTATTTTCTGGGGAAAATACGGGAACATTTGAGAACTTTATCTGAACGGTCTTATTCAATATCGTTAGTATGGGTCTCTTCACATTGTTCCATTCCGGGCAATGAAAAGGCAGACTCATTGGCTAAGGTGGGCGCAGAAGGTGATATTTATGAAAGACCAATCTGCTTCAATGAATTTTTCAGTATCAGTATCGTCAGAAAAATCTCGAAAGTTGGCAAACTTCATGGAGCAATGACGAACTGGGACGATGGCTACACTCCATTATCCCTAGGGTATCGACGAAACCTTGGTTCAAGAGGATGAACGTGAGTCGTGATTTCATTCGTGTTATGTCACGGCTCATGTCATCACTATACATTCAACACACATCTCCGTCGTATCGGGAATGTGGAGAACGAGCTCTGCACCTGTGGCGACGGTTATCAGAACATCGAGCATGTCGTGTGGTCGTGCGTAGAGTATCGCGACGCCAGGTCGAAGCTACTGGAATCCCTCAGGGCCCGAGGTAGACCACCTGAGGTTCCGGTTCGGGATGTGTTGGCGAGTCGGGATAGTTCATATATGCTTCTCATATATCATTACCTTAAACACATTGATATACAAGTGTAATGTGTTATTCCTCGCTCAGAAAGTATAATCTCCACCTACAGGTTCAACACTAACATCCGCTCGATTCTCTCGATCCCCGTCCCTGTCCACCATCTTCATTGGAACTAACAAGATCTTTTTTTGTCACTAACTTTTTCGTTCCCCTTCCTCTGTCTCTTCACCATCTCGATGGCAACTAATTAAATCTCTGTCGTTTTCAGACATTTCGTTCCCACATCCCTTTTTACCCCGTTTCCACAATATTTACTTTCTTTTTATATCTCTTCCGTAACATCACCATCACCGCCCACGGAAGACCGCTCCAGTCGAAAACCCAGCATGCGGGCCACCCGCCGGGCTGTCGTAGCCTGGGGGTGTTTCCCGCGGACCCACACGGACCGAAGGATGCGGCCAGCGCTAAATATTTACCAACGCCATCTGGAAGACTCGTGCGATATTGAATTCATCTACCACTGCCGATCGCGAGCTGAAGGCTGAATTCTCGAGAAGCTAAGATCACATATTCTAATGATACTATTCTAGTTTTAAGTTAGTCGTTAATTAAGATTAGAAAATAACCTTGGCATCTTAGAGCTTAAGCAGTGTGCCTAAAAATATAATGTAATATTGAATTACAAAAAAATCGCACCAACGTTTACCATATGTACATATGTTTACATATTGGAATTGTTGAGTTAACAAACCAGCAAGCATAGGTAGTCTGAATAGATCGGCTGCTCGGCCATCCATGGAAGTTGGCCATCAATGTCAACTTCCCTCTTTGAGCAGCCTAGATAGCCGTGTAGTGTCGGTAGCGGTTTCCCAACTGGCGCTACGGTCCACCTGTACCGGTGGTATAAGTCCACCAAACAGCTAAGCCGTGTGGCATCCGGTAGAATTATTTTTTATCAAGAATTGATCCACTGGTTTCCTGTTCCATGTCGTAAAAGGCCACAAAAATAGGAACTCCTAAGTCAAGGTGTATTTCCGTGCCGATGGCT
This sequence comes from Malaya genurostris, assembly GCF_030247185.1. Classification (NCBI taxonomy): domain Eukaryota; kingdom Metazoa; phylum Arthropoda; class Insecta; order Diptera; family Culicidae; genus Malaya; species Malaya genurostris. The sequence continues at coordinate 137,650,349 of NC_080571.1, read as the reverse complement.
GGATTTCTGCAGGAGGTTAAACAATGCAGTCGTGAACGGAATATCTTGGAGTTTTCCCTTACTGTGTTAAGCGAAGCTGTGGCACAGTGGACGACTTCTTTCTTCACAACTCGTGGGATTTATATGATTAAAACATTTAAAAAAATCCTTGCATGGTTCGCTACAGGCGATTATAAGCCAATATATTTGGTTTCTTGTGGTTGTTGTACGGTACAAATCAATCTTCAGCATAAACGTACAGCAACTATGAATCTATCCAGACTTCTGCAAGAAGGTAAAGCTTCTATAGCTTTGGTTCAAGAACCATATTTCCAAAATGGAAACTTTTACGTTGGAAAATTGTTAAACCCAGTCTTTGTTGCCTTCAACAAGACCGGTATGACTAATCCACGTGAAATCCCTCGAGCATGCATACTTGCAAATAGTGCTCTCGATGTTTCTCTCATATCGGAGCTCACAACTCGGGATATTTGTGCTGTCACAGTTGGTATGACTATTGATGGCATAGACAGAAAATATGTCTATTCTTCGGCATATTTGCCGCATAACCAACCTTCGCCAAGCGATGACTTCAAAAAGGTTGTTGCAAAAGTGATTTACCGCTTGTAATCGGCAGTGACATAAATGCTCACCATATCATTTGAGGCAGCACAGATATAAATTCGAGGGACTCTGATATGAGCAGTACAAACCTGCACATAGTCAATGCAGGAAACCGACCAACTTTTGCGAGATCTGGTAGATAGGAGGTTTTGGACGTAACTCTCTGCTCTGAAAGAATTGCGCATGACTTGGTAAATTGGTTCGTCTCCGATGAGCTCGAAAATTCGTTGTCTGATCATAAGTACATATTCTTTGATCATTCAAACGTTAAATTTTATATTATCACATATCGTAATCCCAAATCTACAAACTGGGACCTCTATGAAGAGGGTTTGGCGACTAGATTTTACGGGTACCAACCAACAATTGAAGCCCCAATTGATTTGGAAAATGTTGTCGACGAGACAAATTAACTCATAGTTGCAGCATACGAAGAGGCTTGTCCACTTCGGATTGTGCGAGCTACTAGAGGAACTCCTTGGTGAAATGCTGAACTTGCTAGACTAAGGAAACTATGCAGAAGAGCTTGGAACCACCGACGCAGAAATGGGTCGAAGGGCTTCGTAACGGCTCGAAGGGTCTGAGCGAAGTGGTTGGAAAATCCTCTGCACAAATGTCTCTAGTCTCAACGAGGCTAGCAGATTAAATAAGTTACTTTCGAAGTCTAAGGACTTTAATGTCAGTTTCTTAAGAACTTCAGATAGTGAACACTTGTCTGATGAAGGTGATGGACTTCACTATCTTTTTAACACTCACTTTCCAGGATGTATGGATCCATCACCGACAGCTCTTCCCGAGACTTTTTCAGGTAGTTACGATTCTTGGGCCCTTGCTCGAAGCGTTGTGACGATTGAATCGGTCATATGGACAGTTGAGAGTTTTGCTCCGTACAAGTCTCCTGGAAAGGATGGAGTTTTTCCAGTGTTACTGCAGAAAGGGTGTGAACTTTTCAAACATGTTTTGAAGAAAATACTTACTTTTAGTCTTGAGACTGGATATATTCCAAGAGCCTGGCAGGAAGTAATAGTCAAATTTATTCCCAAAGGCGGTCGCGACACTTATGAGGAAGCGAAGAGTTTCAGGCCAATCAGTCTAAGCTCATTTCTTCTTAAAACAGTGGAACGCATAGTAGATCACTATATCAGGAATGTTAGTTTGGGCGTGCATCCGCTACATGGAATGCAACATGCTTACCAGCGTGGAAAGTCCACTACAACCCTGTTACATGATGTTGTGTACAACATTGAAAAAGCTTTCTCACTAAAGCAATCTTGCTTGGGAGTTTTCCTAAATACTGAAGGTGCCTTTGATAATGTGTCTTTCAATTCAATTCTGGAAGCAGCCCGTGGTCATGGCATACCTTCAAGTATCACAAATTGGATACACGCAATGCCTAACAATCGACTTCTGTGTTCATCGCTTCGGCAAGCAGATATTAAAAAGCTGAGTGTCTGTGGGTGTCCTCAAGGTGGTGTACTATCCCCACTTTTATGGAACCTAGTCGCTGATGGTTTGTTGAGGAAATTTAATAACCTTGGATTTCCGACTTATGGTTTTGCCGACGATTATCATATATTGATGACCGGTATAAGCATTAACACTCTCTTTGATTTAATGCAACAAGCCCTGCGATCTGTTGAACAATAGTGTTGTCAGGTTGAATTATCTGTAAATCCGGGCAAAACATCAATGGTGCTTTCCACTCATCGTAGGATATTCACAACAGCTCGTCCGTTGCAGTTCTTTGGTTCAGAGGTCACTGTGGTCGATCAAGTTAAATACGTCGGGGTTATTCTTGACTCAAAACTGAATTGGTCGCATTGATTTCGGGATTAAAAGAGCTTGCATGGCTTTCGGCCAATGCAGACGAGCTTTTGGAAAATCATGGGGACTCAACCCCAGATATATTTATTGGATCTACACAACTATTGTTAGACCAATTTTAGCATATGGATGTCTTGTATGGTGGAAGAAAGGAGAAGTCGCGACAGTTCAGTCAAAGCTAAATCATCTCCAAAGGATGGTCCTAATGGCGATGACAGGAGCATTCACGACAACTCCTACTGCTGCTCTAGAGGCGCTACTGTGCATTAAACCACTACACGTGTTCCTAAAACAAGAAGCTTTATCTTGTGCATACCGTCTTAAGGTTACAGGGCTTTGGAACAGTAACCCATTAGATTATGCTACCAGCCACACTCGTTTGTGGTCTCAAATGGTTACGTGGGATAAGTATTTACTCGCTCCTAGTGACCTAACTCTCACATGCAGTTTTCCTTTAAAACATTCAATGTGAGCTATCCTCTTCGTGAGAAATGGTTGTCTGGTTCTTTGGAACGACAACTTGATGAACACATAGTTTGTTATACGGACGATTCTCTGTTGAATGGTCGTGCTGGTGCTGGTGTCTACTGTCGTGAAATGAGGCTGGAGCAGTCTCATTCACTTGGTAGATACTGTACTGTGTTCCAAGCAGAAATCTACGCAATTCTGTGTGGAGTACAATCGGCACTTCAGCAGAGGATCTGTGGTAAACGAATTTATTTTTGTTCCGACAGTCAGGCAGCCTTAAAAGCACTCAGTTCGGATGACTCACGGTCGAATCTAGTGATCGCATGTCGAACTCAAATTGAAGACCTCAGCATTTAAAATGCTGTTTACTTCTTATGGGTACCCGGCCATTCTGGTATTACTGGAAATGAATGGGCTGATGAGTTGGCTAGAGCTGGTGCAACGAATGATTTCGTTGGTCCTGAACCAGCTTTACCACTTTCAACTAGTTGGATAAAGCACAAGATTCGTTCTTGGGCTGCATCCAAACATGCCAGCTACTGGCGCAGCTTGCAAACTTCTGCTCAGACAAAAGCATTTCTACCAGATTAAATCTGAAAATGTCAAAGTGTCTACTGCATTTCTCCAAGCATCATTGCAGTATTCTGGTCAGAGCTCTGACTGGACATTGCAAACTCAATTATCACATGGCTACTATTCAACGTGCTGAGTATTATTCGTGTGATTTGTGTGAATGCGATTATGGTACTTCATATCATCTGATATGTAACTGTCCCGCATTGTCCCGGGTTTTTGGTTCTCCATACATGGTTGAGTCTGTGTATGCGGAGCTAAAATTGAAGGATATTCTCTCGTTTGTTACCCAATGTGGTTAGGAGCTATAGTCAGAAGGGTTCATCGTTCTTCATGGAGTGAATGAATCCCTTCAGTATTCTCCTTAAATAGGGTTTAGCAGATTGTTTGGCATCCTTTAGGGGGTACCGAATTTACTTCTGCTCGTACATACTGCGAATCGTTCTGCATTCTTCGGGGAGTGCAGAATGGTGTCGCTTTTGTAAGATCTCTAAATCCTCTCGAGGTTGGAGGTTTTATTAACAGCAGACTGCTCGGGACCTCGTAGAGGTTCAGAATTTACTTCTGCTTCCACTAAATGTGATCCTCAGCAGATTGTTCAGCATCCCTTAGGGGTGCAGAATTTACTTCTGCTTTTATGTGTTTTTGTGTTGTCAATTTTTCCCATCCTCCTAGTCCAACCCTTACCATTTCCTTTCAATCCTTTCCTCTTATATATCGGGAAAATGATGCTAAAAACAAATTGATGGCAAGGCACAAATCTCCAAATATCAAGGGGAACGTGCCATTTGAGCCAATTTGTTCTGATTCCTGATAACAAACCAGCAAGCATGGGTAGTCTGAATAGATCGGAATATAGAGACTTCCTCTGCCACTCGCAACCCCCAGCCTGTAAACCTATCGTTTGTAGGGGGTCTCAGGTATCGAGATATATATTGATGCTCAACAATGCCACCAGCGTTCCAGCATATTAGCGATGTACTTGTACTGTATCAATAAAATGCCAACGTGAGATCACACTAGCAAGTCTTGTATAGTTTTATGCCATATGATCAACGACCACCTATAGGATACACTGTCAGCTCGGTTTGGTTACGACCTTAGAGGCGTTCAGGCATAATCCAACGAACGTAGCGTTATACCACAGTCCGGTCGAACTAGTATTGAGCCATTGGTTCGTTCCTATGGTTCCTCTCGTACTGCACAGGAATACCGTTAAGACAGTGAGTATATACACACCAGTAGGGTAAAACTAACCTGTCTCACGACGGTCTAAACCCAGCTCACGTTCCCTTGAAAGGGTGAACAATCCCACGCTTTGTGAATTTTGCTTCACAATGATAGGAAGAGCCGACATCGAAGGATCAAAAAGCCACGTCGCTATGAAAGCTTGGCGGCCACAAGCCAGTTATCCCTGTTACTTTTCTGACACCTCTTGCTAAAAACTCTTTAAACCAAAAGGATCGTGAGGCCTAGCTTTCGTTGTCTCAATATGTACTGAACATCGAGATCAAGCCAGCTTTTGTCCATATGCTCAGCGTGTGGTTTCTGTCCACACTGAGCTGACGTTTGGACACCTCCGTTATTGTTTTGGAGATGTACCGCCCCAGTCAACCCAGAGAACCACAAATCGCATAAGGTAGCACGAATTAGATCGTTTAAAATACTGTTCATAATCACCATCGCATAATCATATAACTGAAGTTCATATTTTTCCCCATATGATGCTATCGCACAAGCTTATTGCGACGATGAGCACACAGTCGCAAAATTGTTTCAACAACCTCGCCGTATACAGAATTGAACTCGCATTACTTCCATAAATGTGTGGCTGTACATGATATCCAAAATTTATCTGAATTATATCGCATTGTACGTAAAACCCCTCGCACAAGATGATCATTCCTAGCATCCAATGCGATTGGCTCACAATTCTTACTTCACTGGCTGAATATAAAAATATTTGGTCGCATTCTAATACGGAGTGTTTTACTGAAAATTCAAGAGCACTTGTTTGAAAAATGGTTAGGATAATTGAACATTATCAGTATCATGGAACATTTATGTAAACAACAGACTTGTTCGTGAAACAATACGAACTTCCTCACAATAAGAAATTCTATAAACCTTCTCTTCTACGATATATTGTGAACACATATGTGTGAATGTGAATGATAGTTTACATCATAAAACGTAATGAGTTATTTCGCACTGTAAGATTTTAGTTATGCTTAGATATGCGATGTGACTCAGTCACCTGTAAGATAAAAGAAGAATGTATTCGTCTAAAATCGGGCTTATCAACAGCTATCGTATGGATGAGAGTAGAAAAACTTGGTAAACGATCCACAAGTTTCCGGTTCGAGCCTCGATCCGTAAAAGCTCGTTGTTTTTTTGCTTATTAGTAGGATGTATGGTTAGAATCGCATAGACACTTGAATAAACTCTCAAAAAAATATACTTACGATCGCATACATTACAAAAGAAAATCACTGAAGCTGATAAACTGAATCACATTAAATGCTTCACTACATCGCATCTAGCTTTTGATTTTTCGAAATTGCATGTATATCGCCTCCACTTTTGCACGCATAGGTCATATTTGCAGTATGCTCTGCGATTCTATAATAATATATAACAGAACGCATAATGCGATTATAGCTTGCGATATAGGTACGAAATGGTTTTCTGGGAAACTCCGGACCTGGCACTGTCCATGACTTGGAGTGTCCAGATGTCTACTGTCATCGGCGTACTGTGTGAAAGTTGAGCGGAATGTGGCCTTGCCGCACGCGGACGGGACCCTACTTCAGGACCCACCGGACCGGTCGCCGGATTGCGCACCGTGAAGCACGCCCCGTACGCACCGATCAGCGGAAACCCCGGTTCGGACCACACGCCTGGACACGCATCGGACGAACGACCACAGGCTCTGTCTTCTGCATTATTCCCAGAAATGACGACATGGCTGAACGCTGAACAAGAAACCGTATGCCAAGAGGTTGCAATAACCCCAGCACTTGTTCCACCTGATCATGTAAGTAAGGCAACAGTAAGAGTGGTGGTATCGCATTGTTGCCCGGGAGATAGTATTTTACCCGAGCTTCCACCTATTCTACACCTCTTATATCGCCTTACAATGCCAGACTAGAGTCAAGCTCAACAGGGTTTTCTTTCCCCGCTAGTGTTTCCAAGCCCGTTCCCTTGACTGTGGTTTCGCTAGATAGTAGATAGGGACAGAGGGAATCTCGTTAATCCATTCATGCGCGTCCATAATTAGATGACGAGGCATTTGGCTACCTTAAGAGAGTCATAGTTACTCCCGCCGTTTACTCGCGCTTGCTTGAATTTCTTCACGTTCACATTCAGAGCACTGGGCAGAAATCACATTGTGTCAACACCAGTTGAGGCCATCACAATGCTTTGATTTAATTAGACCGTCGGATTCCCTCAGCCGTGGCAGTTCCGAATTGACTGTTTATTGATGACTACAGTGCACAGTACGTACGAACTAAATCGATCGCACCAAGCAGATTAAGGCAAAACCCTACAACGAAACGCAATCGAGCAAAGTGCTTACTCGAGCGACCGATAGTAGGATAAGAGCCCGAGTCATCCCAGTCTTCAGAGCCAATCCATATCCCGAAGTTACGGATCCAATTTGCCGACTTCCCTTACATACATTATTCTATCGACTAGAGACTCTACAT